>NC_068565.1:7203103-7503232 GCF_025698545.1 Gossypium raimondii
TTCCGATTAGGCCCTATTTCGAGCTATCACACTTATAGTTTACCACAATTCCATATTTATTAGTAAAGTTTATCCGTCTCAATGTACACACCAAGGAGCGGTCACATACCCTATTTTATACTTTTTTTTCTTAAAGAAAGAATAATACTACTTAAAAAAAATTTGTTTGTATACCTTACCTAAACTAGCTAGGTAATGAGCTGGTTTGTTGCTAGCTACTTGATGGTAATGTAAGATTGTGAAATTACATTTCCTTGTTTAATTTTTAAAATTACCTTAAGTTAGTAATCTTACATTTCGAATAGTGCTAAGTTTTGGTAATATAAAGTATAATCACATTACCAAACTCTTCAAGTAATGTAAGATTAATCCAAGGTAATGTTGATTTTATTACAATTTTACCCTTTTGTTTTATAATTTTGGTCCATTGCAAGTCAATCTCCAACTTTTTTCTGCTTTCTTTTCTATCATGTGACAATTAAACCATGCATAAACTAAATGAAATTAAGGAATTAGTTTAATTAAATTTTAAAAAAACTTTTTTTCAAAAGGTTCAGCTTCAATTATAATAATATTTATATATTTGGATTTGATGGACTTCAATTACACAAGGCTTCACTTTTTAATAGTTCTAGTTTGACATTTGAATTAAGATTATATATACTTATTTTAATTAATTTAATTTCATAAGTACAATTAGTTTTGAAAATATATATATTTTTAAATTTATTACGAGGAATATGCTATTTTGCTAATTTATTGTAAATTTTAAAATTTTCACTAATAATACTAGTAATGTCTAAAATTGTTTCAACTTCTTTATTTATACATATGTTAAAAAGATAACAAATTTCGTAACAAAGATAATTTAGTAAAATATTTGTTTAGGTAATCTTACATTATGTAAACCAAACAAGAAAATCTTACATTCAATAATGTGTTGAATAATCTTACATTCGATAATCTTATTATTAGAAGTAATCTTATATTTTGTGGACTAAACATCACTTTAAAGCATTGCAAAAATAGAGAAAAAAAAAGAAGCTTAGTTGTACTTATTAAATTTCAAGCTAGATATTGGTTGATGTTAAGAATTGTGCACTTGGTTCAATGATTTCGTCATTGTTTATTTATCATTTTTTCGAATTGGTTAAATAAGTAAATAATATTATGTAATTATTTATATCTTTGTTCTTAATGGTTTCTTGCAAGTAAAGCAAGATGAATAAGTAAATATTAGTTCACTGATTACCTAAAATTTAACTGATATTAAGTTGTATTATATTTTCGAATTCTGATGCAAGAAGACAACTTATATTACTAGTCAATCTAAATTGTTCATAGTCCATGGAATTAGATTGAGCAAATTACTTATGTTAGGACTATCATGTCACATATAAACCCAATTGAGGAAATAGTTTGTATGGAGTAACAATTCGTCGGACAGAACCCAAGTTGAATCATATGTTTGTTTATGAACTTATTCACTTGTGACATTCATCTTTAAATATTCATCATGACTAAGGCTACCTTGAGTGTACGATGGAGATGTAAGTTGCTCTATACCAAAAAATTTTAAACATATTAAATGAATTATCGATAAAGCGTTAAAAAGATATGTTAAATGATTCTATTTTACCAATAAAAATGTGTGGAACTTAGACCAAGTCTTATACGTAGACCATTTCCACATCAATGTTTATTATGCGTAGTTGATTGACCCTTAAAACCAAAATAGGATGCTAAATATACACTTTCCTTGTCTTCAAATTCTGTTTTGAGAGAAGTGGAAAAATGTTCACATTTGGAGCCATAGTCATAGATGCCAAGGCCAAGGCCGAAGCCGAAGCTTATTTTAATATTCTTCCTTTTGTGCTTGTTAATTTTTGTCCACCAAATCCAACGTTTGGCTTCCTTAGGAGTTTTTTCTTTTAATGGCCCCTTTTTGGGTCAATATTACTAGCTTGTCCAAGTCAAAGTCAGTCAATGAAGTCAAATAAATATAATAAATGGGTTGGGAACCTCTGCTTTCTTATGACTACTATTTATTTTAAAACAATTTTCTTGTTCCCTCATTGGATGGATAATAAGTAACGACGCGTCTACAGTAGGATCAACGCTTCCTAACATTTGAACTTTTCTTAATATAATAAACGATGTTCACCTATTTTCTCATTTTAATCTTAAATTTTTTTATCATTTTAGTCCTCGACTTTCAAACTTTAATCAAATTATTTTCTTTTCAACTGAAAATTTGACTAAACTGATAAAATTTTAATAGTATTAGCGTAGTAGTCTATGTGCTTTTTATTGCAAACACATGATTTTTTTTTGTGAATTGGTCTTTTCTAAATTTCTAAGTAATTTATTATTTTTGAAATTTTTATATGTCACATGAGTGATCCTATAAATTTTTAATAATTCAACTAACTTTTCATATAAAAAGTAATTTATTAAATTTTAAAATTAAAAGTAAAAATTAGAGACTAAATTTTCCATAATGCATGTGATATAAATTATGATAGAAAAAACATAAAATTGCATTCGAGCGCGATTAGTGCATGAGGTTCGAATTTTTATAAATAAAAATAATTTCTCCATTCATACATATAATTAATAAATTATAAGTTTCAGCTCAATTTAATGATTATTTCTACACTATTATTAAAATCATTGATTTAATTTGATACCAAAACTAAGCGATATTAAATCAAATAACCAAAATACAACCAAATAAAACAAAACTATAAAAAAGATAATTATGTATTTTATAAAACAAATTCACAACTTTTCTAAATATACTAAAAAACCCTATCACTAAATAAATTACACCTTTAATTTAAATTTTAATATTCTTAAATACAAATTATTTATGAAGAAATATCCGATACACAAATAAAATTAAGCGTCGATAAATATCTTACAACAATATAATAAAATATTAAAATTAGATATTTAACAAAAACACAATCTCAATTTTTTAAAATCATTTATGAAATAAAAATATATATATATATATTATTAATTTACCGAATACTCAAAAGTTTAATTGTTTTCCGTTTGGAGAAATATATATTGACTAACGTCACATGTGGGTGGAAATTCTGAAATTCTAGTACAATACAAAACGAAAAGGTTTTATATTAGGTTAAAATATTCTCTCAGTCCTTGTATTCCGATAAAATTAAGATTCAATCATTATACTTTAAAAAAGTTAAAATTAAGTTTTTAACTATTTAGAGTTTAAATTACAATCCAACCATTAAAGTTATAAGTATTTTTATCAAAATTTGTTAGTTTGACATGTTGATTAAGTTGTCTTCATATGATATGTTATATGCTTGACGAAAAATAAGCATGTTAAGTTGACAAATTTAACAAAAATTATTAATAACGATAATGATTGGAGTGGAATTTTTAAATTTAAAAAAGTATAGGAGCTAAATCTCAAATTTTATACAAGTATAGTAACTAATAGCAGAATTTAGCCTTTACATTATTAATTACTATTAATTAACAATGACTAGTGTTTCCTACTTCCCCCTTCATAACGGAGCCTATAAAGAAGCAAAATCGCCACTCCTCCCATTATAAAGAAGAAAAGAAAAACTAACTTTTTTCCTTCGTTTTCTCGGGTTTTCCCAGACTTTCTCTCTCCAAACGAGCACTTTCTCCCCTATATCTTCGCTATATCCTCAAACCCATCAATTTTGACACCTTTTCTCCTTTATAAACAAATCCCCCTCCCTTTTTTTATTCTTTTAATTGCATCGCATGAACTTAAACTACTTTATTATGTAAAAATAAAATGAAAAAAACGGCTAGTAGTTTTTGCATGTGTTTCGTTCCAGTTGTTTCGGATAACGGTTTGATGGTTGGTAAAGGATCGAAGAAGTCATCATCGTTGTCGTTGTCGGAAGTTAAACCGCTTCATTCTCCGGCGGAGAACGTGGTGGATTGCGGCGAAAAAGACAAAGATGGTGTGGGTTCTTTTGGTCTGAAAAACAAATCCGGTCGTCGGAGTCTATCTCGTTATGTCAAAGCCGTCTTCTTTGGAACTTCCCTGGTCAGTTCTCTTTTGCCTTTTGCATCATTTCATGTCATTGTTGTTTAATTTTAGCATATAGTTCTTTTTGATAATTGAAACTAAAAATAGAAACTTACTTAAGTCAAGACCATGCCATTTAAATTTATTTTAATGATTTAAACTTAATCCAACAATTACTTTGCTTAGAAGGATTACGTCTAAATTTATAAATTTTAATTTTTTTTAGAAAAAAAAGTTTTATTTTTTAATGAAGTGTAGTTATTTAATTTGTTAATTATTTAGTTTCTGTTTTAATAATAATTTGAAAAATAAAATTCAATTGTGTGCTCTTGATAAGGAAACTTCCACTCCTTGAAAATTCAACCTGCATGTGCTTCACTGATTCAAAAATTACAGTCAAGTTTTTACCTTCTTTTTTTTTGGACTTGTTTGTAAGTCAATATTGGTTGATTTTATTTTTATATATAAACTTGAAATCATGAATTGAAAAAAAATTGTATACTTAAAATTTTAGACTTGTTGAATGTTTCAATGGAGTTCTAAATTTGGGAATTTACATGTAGATGAAGAAAATGCGGAGTAAAAAATACAAATTTAAATCCAAATTCAAATTCAAATCTGAATGGTTGAATTCAATGCACAACAACCATGTGACGATTGAGGACGTTGATCACTCGACAAGAAGCATGTCTTCCAAGTTTTCATCTTGTTTATCAAAATCAAGTTTGAGTACCAATTCATCATCAACAACATTATCATCATCTTCATCTTCATCATCATTAAGGACATCGTCAGGCCGTTTATCTTCAGCATCACTGCCCTATGATTCGAAGCCATTGATGTCCAAAACTGTGGGAAACAATGGTGTGCAAGGAAAGCTTGGAAAGGGGCGCCATGGTTTCAATGTTGGTGTATGTTGTTTGCTTCTCGTTAGCCTATTGGTTTTGGTCATATGGGGTAAAGTTTGTGCCATTTTCTGCACCTCCGCCGTGCTCGTCTTTGCGAACCGGTTGATCACTTCTATTAAACAAGGTCCATTGGAGAACATTGCGGTTGATCATTGTATACCCGAGATTGGTTCGGAACAGTACAAGAAGAAGATTATCATGGAAGGGTTGCTAGAAAGGAGCCATATTCGAAATTTATATTGATGTGTATTTACTTTTGCAATTTTGTCCATGTTATTTCAATTTGTAATATCAGGTTTTAGAGTCTCATAGGAAATGGCAATTGTACAAATATGTGCATAGTGCTATAAAATGGGAACAGCTTGATACGTAATTGATAGCATGCATTATTTAACTACTAAACTCTGGCATGCAATTTAGTCTTGGTTTGTTTATTTTACTTGACAGGAATTGGGATTAATAAGAGTATGCTGACACTAAAAATTAACTACAATATGACATCAATGGCAACAAAATACTAAAGAATATGGACATTCTATGAAATATATCGGTGTTTGAAATTTTATATAATTTGTTATAACAATTAACTTATGTAAGGTGTTTGAAATAAATAATTGTTGTGGTTCCAACCGTAATTGATGTGAAAAGCCATAAGGGATGGAGGTATAGGGGTGATATTTGAGGAGAGTGAAGGTGATATCATAGATCTTGTGTACCCTTTGATCTCAGAAGAGAGGGTATTTGTAGGAGACTGACTTAGCGTATGTCTCGACCATGGAGTGCTTTACTTTATAAGTGTAGGTGATAGAGTGGCGGGCTGTTAGCTAGGAACATTGTTGTAGTCAATACATGACTAGTCAAAACATCAATACTCTTAAGGAAGTGATGAATTATGGGTGTTGACAGGAGATCTTTCCTAGATATCTTCCAACGAGGCTATAAGGTTGAGCTTTGATTAGTTACACCTTCGGGCATAGGCATCAGGTGGTTCGACAAGGAGATGATATATTGAGGGTGGTATAATAATTTCCCCTTAATTATTATATTGGATTTTAAGTGTTTTCCTTTTTAGTATATTTTCAATCAAAATTTAGCTAATAAATTTATTTTTATTTTTAATTAATAGTGTTGCGGCAGTTCGGATTTCGAAAGTCAATTCTCGTGGCACCTCATGAGCTTGATGATTTGTATCGTATCGACTTATGGTGACCGAATACGAATTGGTTGGTATTTCACTCACAATACATCAACATGTGAAATAATCGGTATGATTTTTTACCTACTTGCGACGCAATTCTTGTTTCGGAGTTAGCATGCGATTCTAATTACATGCCATGGTTTAGGATCCATGGCACGCCATATTTGTTAGGAGAAAAGGCGAGGCGTCATTGTCCCCATATGAGTAGGCCACGATGGGCCCCTCTAAATCCAAGTGGTGGTGAGGCAGGCCCATCATCAGTGCCTACGCAAGAACTGGCCCCAACGGCCTCAGCACTGCCGGCCTCACCACACCCCATTCAGTATGTACTGTATTATTATGGTATGTATCTTAACCCTTTTATTTTCAGACAAGCACAAAGTGTTGTACCGTATTTTTTTGCTCCTAGTCTTATGTCAGGTTGGGCTGTTGGTCATCCATCCTCAACCAAGACAGAAAGAAATTTCAGTCGTTTGCTTTCTCCCCCAGTGTTATTGCAAACGCAATTGGAATGATCCTCCATTTACCATCATATGCCACAACCAACAACAGCCGATGGGTATATCTACCATCAATGAAGGTACCATCTATTTGTACCAATGGCTTGCAGTACTGGAATGCATCTCAGCATTGCTTGAAGGTCCAAAATAGAAGCTTAAACACTTGGCACCCACAGAGCAAGTGATCATTGTAGTATGTGAGACCCGTTTCAAGATCTGTTACACAATCTGGTACGTACCTCTCTAGCACCTGACACCACTACCATACCTTGTTGTATGATGCCTCCCACCCATTGTGCATATTCTCCAAAGCCTTTTGCATAGCTATTCACGCCTTGCGGTACGAAGGCTTATAGTTGAATTAGCTATGAATATTGACAATTAAAATCGACACAACAGTCTTCGAATCCACTTTCACGTCAGTAGTATTAGGCCCGCGATCATATTTGAATCCAACTTCGGATGATCCTGTGAAACACATGTAACCCCACGAGTACATTAAATCAATTGGAAATAATCTTAAACCCTAAATAAAACCCTAATAACTCAATAATATTGTACTAGAGACAATACATGTATGCGGACCGGTGAACTTTTTTAATGTCTATAACCCCATCTTCTTCTTAACAGAAGTCATGATTTTCCATGAATAGCTACCGTCTCATATTGCACACTTTCCCTCGAACTTCTAAGATTTGAATTTAACTACGTGTTAGTTAACCCCGTTCTTAATGTTGTATCGTTGCGAGAAAATTATCTTTACTGAAAAACTCCCTGGCTACTTCTAAATCATCAGAATCAAACGATGCACTTCTATGACCATGCCTCATGTGTGGTAGTTCTGCAAACTCCAACGCATCCTTTACCAATAGATCGACATTATGCATGTGGGCTATGTTGACACCATTTTTTTGAAAACGGGGTCGACTTAGGTTTTGAAAAATGAAATGGGAGTCACCACCAATCCTTTTTTATGAGGTGTGATTGGATCACCTTAAAAAGTGGTTGTTTTTAATAAACGGTTTGATTTTATTAAAACAACAAGTTTGGTCCACGAAATTCAGAAAAACGGGTTCGGGAGTCGGTTACGCACGAGGAAGGATTAGCACCCTTGATACGCCCAAAATTGGTACCTAGTTGATTACTTAATGTCTTAATGTCGAAAATTGAGAACTTTGGAGAATTTTAAAAATACGATCCTTGTGTTAAAAAAAATTTGGAAAAGAAGCATATTTCACGTTATTTGAGAAAGAGAATCATATCCAGTAAGTTAGGACACAATGTCTCGAGTTCCCGATACGCGAATGAAAAATGTTTATTTTAAAAAATTTAGCCCTCTCGGATTTAAAAACGAGATCACGACCAGTAAGTTAGGACGCGATTTTTTAATCCCGAGATCATTTAAAATTTAAGTTTAAAAAGATTCGTACATTTAGATTTATCGTGAAAATCGAAACCCAGTAAGTTAGGGTACGATCCTCTCGAATCTAAACACGAAATATTATTTATTCAAAACAAATTTTGTTAAATCGAGTATAATAAAACACGAAAACCGTAACAAAAAAATGCGAAAGCAAATTACATTGTTGTTATGCCTGGTAAAATCATAATGCACGTAAAAGTATAATAGCAACAATATCAAACCTACAACATCCAAACAAGTAAAATATAAAAACGAATAAAATTAAAACGTTCACTCAAAATAACAATAATAGTGTAAATGCATAAATAAATAAAGAAAATGAATAGAATTATAAAAATGTAAAAAGATATATGTATGTACATATATAAAATATGTAAGTATGTGTATATATATATATTTATAAAACTAAAAAATATGTACGTATAAATATATTATGTAAATGTATTCACGTGAATATATATGTATATACTTTGAAATTATAAAATAAAACATATGTAATTGTTTTAAAAATATTATATATAAAAAATATATGGAAGTAAGTATATACATATTCGTGAGAAAAAATATAAATATACATATATAAATATTTATAATGAGTGTTTATGTATGTATATATAAAATATATAAGTATATATGTTCTTATGTAAGCAATTATATGAAAATAATATGTCACATATATCTAAGATTTATAAAAATAATTATAAGTGTAAATATAATGATAGTCATAATAGTATTAATAATAATACTAAGGATAATAATAATAATAATAATAATAATAATAATAATAATAACACTAAAATAATTGATTAAACAATAAAATTGTTAGAAAAAGGATTAAATCGAAATAAAAACATAAATGTCAAGTAAATCGAAATAAAAAACAAAAAGGGACTAAATCGTGATACACGCTGAAAGAGGGGGACCAAAGCGCAAATAAACCAAGCACTCAAAACGCAGTAGCAAGAGACTAAATTGAGAGAAAGATAAAACTTTGTGGCCAAATTAAAATAAAAGGAAATAGCGAAATAGGACCAAATTGAAACACGCCATAAATCGGAGGGATCATGCGCTTAAATAGCCCAAAATTAAAACACACGGATCCTTGGTCGGATCGGGTTGACGCAGGTCCCCTTACCCAAAAGCTACATTGCTTTTAAAATCAATATAAATACTAAAAAACACTAAAAAAACAGTTTTAAAACCATTTTTCAAAAAAAAAAACGAGAGAGAAGCTCTCACTCCCCCACCCTCTTGGTCCATAAATTGGCCAAGGTCCGGCCAAGGAGCCGGTCGTCCACCGCCGTCCGTTGGCCACCGCACATGGTGGTCGGAGGCACAAAATCGGACCTTTTTGGTCCATTTTTGAAGCCGGTCACCTCTTAGGCACGGATCTAAGGCCGAATCCTGCGAAAGGAGAACCAAAAAATGCGAAAATAGAGGTGAAACCGTTTGGCCTCCCCCTTTTTCCGGCGCGGCTCTTGTAAGAAGGGTAACCCTTTTTTTATTTTTTGTTTCCTTTTCTTTTGTTTGTATAGTAAAGTAAAATAGATAACGAAGAGAAATAAAACCGATTGAAAACAGAAACGAAAGAATCACCTTAAAGCTTGATGATTTTTATTATTCTGTTGATATCCTTCTTTTGTTACAAAGGATTGATAAGAAAATCTAATAAAAAAGCCCCTAAAACATGCTGCATGTTCGGCTTTTATAGCCGATTTATTACTGTTTCTGTTGTTGCTTTCTTTGCTATTTGCAGGTGCAAGTGGGGTGGTTGGAGTAGG
Organism: Gossypium raimondii; assembly: GCF_025698545.1. Lineage (NCBI taxonomy): Eukaryota > Viridiplantae > Streptophyta > Magnoliopsida > Malvales > Malvaceae > Gossypium > Gossypium raimondii. Next base: position 7,212,962 of record NC_068565.1, read on the forward strand.
TGGTGGTAAGTGCGGCGCAGCTGTGGCGGTGGCAGAACTAGGGACCCCTAGGTGCGGCGCACCTAGGGTTTGACTTGCTTCTGATTGTTTTTCTCTTTTTAGGCTAGGGTTAGGTTATTGGGCTTGTGGGTTGTTGGGTTAGGTTTAGGTGGGTATTGGGCTTCGGGTTAAAATTCTGTAAAGGGACTGTTGGGTTTAGCATTGGGCTGAGTTTAGATTTGTTTTTGGGTTTGCCTGGGTCCCGGGCAAATTGAGCTGTACAGCTGCCCCTCTTTGCTCGTTGTCGTGTAACGATAATAGAGCAAAGACTAAGAAAGACCAATTTTTCCCGGTCTCGCTGAGTCTCGACTTCTTTTGACGCTTCTCTTCTTCAGGTAGCCTCATTCAGTCCATTATGCCTTGTTGGGTCGATCCATTCCACTACACTTCAGAAAGATACGACTTGTAGCTTCAATCCATTCTGCTGTAAATTCAGGGGGACGAGATTCATGGCTTTAGTCTGTTCTACTGCAATGTCAAGAAGATAAGACTTGCTATGATAGTTTTAATCCGATCTACTGCAACTTGGAAGAGATAAGATCTGTCATCTCCAAACTGTTTAACTGCAATGTCGAGGAAGTAAGATTCGTCGTCGTAGCTTCAATCTATTTAATTGCAATGTCAAGGAAGCAAAATTCACCGTTGTAGCTTCAATCTGTTTCGCTGCACCGCCGAGGGAGTAAGATTCGCCGTTGTGACTTCAATCTTTTTAATCGCAATGTCGGGGAAGCAAGATTCGCCGTTGTAGCTTCAATCTGTTCCACTGTACCGTCTAGAAAGTAAGATTCGCCTTGATGGCTTCAATCTTTTGAATTGCAATGTTGGGGAAGTGAGATTCGTCATCGTAGCTTCAATCTGTTCCACTGCATCCCTAGGGAAATGAGATTTGCCGTTGTGACTTCAATCTTTTGAATTGTAATGTCGGGGAAGTGAGATTCGCCGTCGTAGCTTCAATCTGTTCCGCTGCATCGCCTGGGAAATAAGATTCGCCATTGTGGCTTCGATCTTTTAAACTGCAATGTCGGGGAAGTGAGATTCGACGTCGTAGCTTCAATCTGTTCCGCTGCATCGTCCGGGAAATAAGATTCGCCGTTGTGGTTTCGATCTTTTAAACTGCAATGTCTGGGAAGTGAGATTCGCCGTCGTAGCTTCAATTTGTTCCGCTGCATCGCCTGGGAAATAAGATTCACCGTTGTGGCTTCGATCTTTTAAATTGCAATGTCGAGGAAGCAAGATCCGCTGTTGTAGCTTCAATCTATTCAACTGCACTGTCTGGGAGGTGAGATTCGCTGTTGTAGCTTCAATCTTTTAAATTGCAATGTCGAGGAAGTGAGATTTGCCGTCGTAGCTTCGATCTGTTCCGCTGCATCGCCAGGGAGGTGAGATTCACTGTTGTAGCTTCAATATTTTAAATTGCAATGTCGGGGAAGTGAGATTCGCCGTCGTAGCTTCAATCTGTTCTGCTGCATCGTCAGGGAGGTGAGATTCGTTGTTGTAGCTTCAATCTTTTAAATTGCAATGTCAGGGAAGTGAGATTTGTCGTCGTAGGTTCGATCTGTTCTGCTGCATCGCCAGGGAGGTGAGATTTACTGTTGTGGCTTCAATCTTTTGAATTGCAATCTATGGTTTTTTCGACCTGCTTCGCTGTCAACTCGGGAAAGCAAGACCTGCCATCTTCATTAATCTGTTCTTTGGGGAACATGACCTATATGAACCTATTTATGCCTAGTGATTATGATTAAAATGAATCAAAATATCCTGGCTAAACGTATATGTATGAATGCAAATTGAAAATGATCTTTCAATGTTTGAGTTGTTATTGCCCCTTGCTCAATAAGGCTTTATTGCCAACGCGTCTGAATGTTATCTTGTCTGGTTGGTAATGCTCATCTCTTACTTGGTCGGATTGCCCCCACTATAGTCTTCAAGGTTCAATCCACTGGATACAAAATTTGAATCATCTTTCTCCCTCTGTAACCCAATGATAGAAAGACCTGGCATTTTTCTCGATCCTTTGTTATCATAATTCAATGATACAGAATGTGAAACTCTTTGGTCTTCTACACCATTCCCAGGGTGTCATATCAAATGCTCATGCACAATTCTAAAATTTTCTTCTCCGAGAAAACATTTTCTTATCACTCGGTGATCATTACTTGTTTGTTCATTGAAGCTTTGTCACCGACACGACATCTTGTCATTTTGTTCAATCAATGTTTTTGACAACAAAATCCAAAGAGAAAGTCTTAATTTAGACTCTTCCTTCTCAGTTTTCCATCCTTTAAACTTGGTGCGTTCTAAACAATAGTCATGTTTCAGGTTCCTGTATTATTTAGAAACTTTTAGAGTAATATGCAAAACTTTCCTTGTGAAAGTTTTATTAGTCCATTAATCATTATTCCCATGCAACATGCTTACAGAAAGGGTCATAACAAAGGATAAGAATAAAATTGGTTCTGAGCATAGCCCGAAATTATCAAGAATAGCAAGAATAAAAAGAGGAATTGATTAGAACATGTATCTTGGAAAAGAAAGAAGTATTTCAAGAATAACAAATTCAATATAAATAGTATGAGGACTAGATGCCCCAGATATCGCAACCTGAACTTCTCTGTACAAACTTTTTGAAAGACCATTCTGAGTTTGACATGTGTTTAGGAGATCTTCAGGACTTTGTCGATGCTCCAAGATGTCGCCTACCTTTTCTTGTTGTTTTAGGTATGGCAAGATCATCATATGCCCCGATCTGATCAAAATTTGAACTGCTCTGATTACCACCATGCCCCAATTTGATCCAAAATTTAAGTCGCTCTGATCACTTCGTGCCCCATTTTGTTCCAAAATTTGAGCCGCCCTTTTTGGGTTTTCAACTCAAATCCCCTTTGGTCTCAAGGCGCCCTTTGCGGGTTTTCACCTTGGCCTCTCCATTTTCTTTTTCTTTTTCTTTTTCTTTTTTCTTCTTTCTTTTTCTCCTTTTTTTGACTTTGATTTTTTCGATTTTTTTATTTTTTATTTTTTATTTTTTTCTCTCTTTTTTTCTTCTTCTTTTTCAAAATATTCTTTGATTGCATCTAAACTCACAGGATTAGGCATTTCCTTATTATCCTTTCTGATCAAGATTGACACTTTTCTAGATAAGGCCATCACACAAGGTCCTTTTCAACTTGACATAAAGTCCTTTTTGTATGGGAATGATCTTCCTCAATACCAGGTCCCTCTTTATGGAATTCTCTAGGGCGAACATTTTTTGTGAACTCGCATCATTTGCTTTTGGCACATTTGACCGTGATTGATAACTTTGAACATTCTTCTTCAATTAGGATTGAATCCAAAAACTCAAAGAGAAGAAAATCTCGACCTCAATAGTTGAAATCGCGATAAGCCAAAAAGAGGGCGTTGCCCCGGCAGAGTTTTTTTTTTGCCATCATTTTTTTTCTTTTTGGCGATACAGACTGCAAACTTCTGATATCGTGCTCTTGTTCAAATTTAGTGCATTGTCAGATATGATCCTTTTTGGTTTTTCATGCTGACATGATTTTTTTCAATAATTTGCTGTTGACTTTGTGACATTGGCATATGAAGCAGCTTCTTCCCGCGAAGATGAACTGATGACCGCCAGACTCTTTTGGCGAAATCGACCCAACAACCTTCATGTCCCACATAGGGAGAAGTCGTGGATTTTATTGATTCTTTGTAGGGTAGGATTTATTTTCCATATTGTTCTACCATCCTCAATAAGTCCAAAAATAGGCTACAATCCATGTCATTTTCAAAGTCGTGAGATCCCTGTAATCACATGTCTCGCTCAAAAGGAGATTCTGAGTTTGTAGCAACGTCACTCATGTCATTGATATCTGGGGACCTATTATAGGTACAAGAGAATATACAAAGAATATATGAAGCTATGTACAATATGATTACGAATGCAATAATGCTTTAGAAGAAAGAATAAAAGAATAATCATTCATAAGAAATAAAAGAATATTGGTTCAAAAAGATCGCAAAGATGCATTTCCATTAAAATAAAGATGTTCAGACATGAGCCTATTTCACAAAAGAGTTTTTGTTGCCTCTAAGCTGAAAGCAACAAGTGTATTCTGAATATTACTCTGAGTAAGCTCTAAATACTACAGGGATTTCTTTTGCAGTCTAATTATTCAGAACACTCCCAAGTTTATAAGGGCGAACATCTAATGAGATCTCTTCTCCAGTTGCTTCTTCGTATGCGGCACTGATGTGAACATTTCCCAACATTTCTTCATTCATCGCATTCCCTTCATTATCCGCATGATTAAGTAGAGGGTTTTCTGTGCTGAGTGAATCCTCAAATTTGACAATGCCTATATTGATAAACCTTTCGACCAGCTTTTTAAAGGCAGTGCAATTTTTTATAGAATGCCATGTAATTCCCGCATGATAGTCACATTGCGCATTTGTGTCGTACCATTTGGGGTACGGAGGTTGTAAAGGCTTTAAGTAAAAAGGGGAGACAACATGTACGTCAAATAAACTCTGATACAGTTCCTGGTATGACATTGGGATTGGTGTAAATTGAGACTTCTTAATGCTTTGCTTTGTGCCGAATTCTTGTCTTAGAAATATCTGATGGCCAGTAGCAACCGACCTTTGTTGACCTGCAGTAATCGGCTTTGAATAACCTTCATGATGCCTACCCGCATTGTTCACCTCATTTTTCCTCTTCCTCGAGACCTTTGAAGTATTGTTTTGGGAGTTCCACTCTTGCCCTTTCCGTTTGTAACAATCTTCAAATTGTTTTGAGAGCTCTTCCCTTTCCTGTTTTGTTCCCGCTAGATCATCAAAGACAACAAGATTAGTTACATTTCCCCTCAGATTGGAACCTGAACCTGTCGTGAAATTCACCGGTGTCGAGGTATTAGTCTGGTATTGCGGTCGGATGTTAACAATTACCCTTTGTGGATATGTGTTTGATTGTGCTTGGATGTTTGTTGGGGTAAAGTCTGGAAGATATGCAAGACCTTTATTATCATTTTCAAAGTGGACCGCTGGGTTTTTTCCTCTTTCTAACCCCATATCCAATAACTGGGTTAACTGGCTCATCAGATTTCCTTGGACTTCTAGCATCTGATCATTCATATCTTGTTGAAATTTGGTCAATTGCTCTTGTATCTGTATTTGCCTTTTCTCTAATCTCTCCAACCTTTGGTCCATTCCTTTAGTTTCTGTTCGGGTAGCGCAAGGGTGTTGGTTTGGTAGGTTGGTTTCCATTGACTCTGAAATGATTTCATTTGATTAGGGTTTTTTAGTGAAATTTGATGCATGCAATGAAATGTAATGCAGATGCATGAATGAATGCAAAAAAGAGACGTTGATTCTTGGTTCAATTCTTATTAGAACAACTTTACTAGAAAACAAATCTCTTTACATAAAGCGGATATATATACGGTATTGCCTTTATATTCCAAGACAACGATCATTTTCTTCATTCGCGCGTTAAGATGAATCTCACAAACTCTTCAAAAGGACGTCTCTTCTATCTCCCTTTTGCTTGGACCGGGCCGTGACTCGTTAATCACTCATCCTCGTGACGCTCGTTGGCTTCCCTTTAAGAAATTTCAGCGGCTCTCGAATAATCTTGAATTCTCGGGTAACGGAGCAATGGTCGTGTTGTCCTCTATTAAGTTATCATCTTTCTCTTATCACATTTTCTTGGACCATATTCGGACAACCGTATTATTATCCACTTTATCAAGAAACTCATTTCCTTATGGCAAGCTCTCTATTTAACAACCGAACGTGAATCAACAACTCTTTTTATGATGAAAATGCAATGCAATCATAACAAAAAAGAAAACAGGTTAGTACAAAGCAAAAGCAAGCAAGAATAAATAGAACACCTATTCGGGTAAATACTAGGGGCTCGAAGTTGTTCTACCTAGGGTGGGCTCCTAAGGTTCACTACATGAGGTTTGTTTCTAAAGTAAGGGTACCCGAACCGGCAGATTCCTCAATCCTCACCCATTATAGGCTCATATGGACTGAGTTCAGTTCAAGGGAATACATTTCCCTATGGCCATGCGGAGATGAAAATCTCACGAAGACATAGGTATGAATGTATCTCGGAAGCGATTCACTATCCCATGCGGAGGTGAAAACCTCACGAAGGCATAGTTTCTCACTACCACTTAAAAGGGTGTGACCAACGCTCATGCAATGCAATGCGTAGAAATATATCCAAACTTAAACTAACACAGCGATTATAAATCACAATGATGAAGATCGCAATAAAGATGAATAAAAATGCAACGAAATGATCGTATATTTAAACTAAGTTTTTGATTTTTGACAAAAAGACAAAAAGTAATCAACTCGTGGCTTGACTCTCGTGTTTGTCCCCAGTGGAGTCGCCAAGCTGTTGACACCATTTTTTTTGAAAAAGGGGTCGACTTAGGTTTTGAAAAATAAAACGGGAGTCGCCACCAATCCTTTTTTATGAGGTGTGATTGGATCACCTCAAAAAGTGGTTATTTTTAATAAACGGTTTGATTTTATTAAAACAACAAGTTTGGTCCACGAAATTCAGAAAAACGGGTTCGGGAGTCGGTTACACACGAGGAAGGATTAGCACCCTCGATACGCCCAAAATTGGTACCTAGTTGATTACTTAATGTCTTAATGTCGAAAATTGAGAACTTTGGAGAATTTTAAAAATACGATCCTTGTGTTAAAAAAATTTGGAAAAGAAGCATATTTCACGTTATTTGAGAAAGAGAATCATATCCAGTAAGTTAGGACACAATGTCTCGAGTTCCCGATACGCGAATGAAAAATGTTTATTTTAAAAAATTTAGCCTTCTCGAATTTAAAAACGAGATCACGACCAGTAAGTTAGGACGCGGTTTTTTAATCCCGAGATCATTTAAAATTTAAGTTTAAAAAGATTCGTACATTTAGATTTATCGTGAAAATCGAAACCCAGTAAGTTAGGGTACGATCCTCTCGAATCTAAACACGAAATATTATTTATTCAAAACAAATTTTGTTAAATCGAGTATAATAAAACACGAAAACCGTAACAAAAAATGGGAAAGCAAATTACATTATTGTTATGCATGGTAAAATCATAATGCACGCAAAAGTATAATAGCAACAATATCGAACCTACAACATCCAAACAAGTAAAATATAAAACGAATAAAATTAAAACATTCACTCAAAATAACAATAATAGTGTAAATGCATAAATAAATAAAGAAAATGAATAGAATTATAAAATGTAAAAATATATATGTATGTACATATATAAAATATGTAAGTATGTGTGTATATATATATATTTATAAAACTAAAAAATATGTACGTATAAATATATTATGTAAATGTATTCACGTGAATATATATGTATATACTTTGAAATTATAAAATAAAAGATATGTAATTGTTTTAAAAATATTATATATAAAAAAATATATGGAAGTAAGTATATACATATTCGTGAGAAAAAATATAAATATACATATATAAATATATATAATGAGTGTTTATGTATGTATATATAAAATATATAAGTATATATGTTCTTATGTAAGCAATTATATGAAAATAATATGTCACATATATCTAAGATTTATAAAAATAATTATAAGTGTAAATATAATGATAGTCATAATAGTATCAATAATAATACTAAGGATAATAATAATAATAATAATAATAATAATAATAATAATAATAATAACACTAAAATAATTGATTAAACAATAAAATTGTTAGAAAAAGGGATTAAATCGAAATAAAAACATAAATGCTGGGCGAAATCGAGATAAAAAACCAAAAATAGACTAAATCGTGATACACGCTGAAAGAGGGGGACCAAAACTGCAAATAAACCGAAGCACTCAAAACGCAGTGTAGCAGTAGACTAAATTGAGAGAAAGATAAAACTTTGTGGCCAAATTAAAAATAAAAGGAAATAGCGAAATAGGACCAAATTGAAACACGCCGCAAATCGGAGGGACTGCGCGCGTAAATAGCCCAAAAATTAAAAACACGCGGATCCTTCAGGTCGGGTCGGGTTGACGCGCGGATCCCCCTTACCCAAAACGGCGCCGTTTTAAAATCAATATAAATATTAAAAAACACTAAAAAAACAGTTTTAAAACCATTTTTCAAAAAAAAATAGAGAGAAGCTCTCTCTCCCCCACCCTCTTGGTCCATAAATCGGCCAAGGTCCGGCCAAGGAGCTGGTCGTCCACCGCCATCCGTCGGCCACCGCACATGGTGGTCGGAGGCACAAAATCGGACCTTTTTGGTCCTTTTTTGAAGCCGGTCACCTCTTAGGCATGGATCTAAGGCCGAATCCCGCGAAAGGCGAACCAAAAAACGCGAAAACAGAGGTGAAACCGTTTGGCCTCCCCCTTTTTCCGGCGCGGTTCTTGTAAGAAGGGTAACCTTTTTTTTTTGTTTCCTTTTCTTTTGTTTGTATAGTGAAGTAAAATAGATAACGAAGAGAAATAAAACCGATTTGAAACAGAAACGAAAGAATCACCTTAAAGCTTGATGATTTTTATTATTCTGTTGATATCTTTCTTTTGTTACAAAGGATTGAAAGGAAAGTCTAAAAAAAAAACCCCTAAAACATGCTGCATGTTCGGCTTTTATAGTCGATTTATTACTGCTTCTGTTGTTGCTTTCTTTGCTGTTTGCAGGTGCAAGTGGGGTGGTTGGAGCTAGACCTATCCATGGGCCGGGCCGGGTTCGGGTCGGGCCCACAAAAAATTTTTAGCCCGTTTACTAGGCCCGGGCCCGGCCCGGCCCGAAATATGGGCCTGAGATTTTGCCCAGGCCCGGCCCGAAGAAAAAATATGGGGCCCGGCCCGTTTTTAATTAAAATTAAAATTATTTTTTTAATAAAATTAAAACTAATTGTTATTAAAATTAATTGTTAATAAAATTATCAAATTATTAATTGTTAATTGTATTAATTGTTGTAATAAAATCTAACATTTGATTAGTAAATTTATCAAATTATTAATTGTATTAATTGTATTAATTGTTGTAATAAAATCTAACATTTGATTAGTAAATTTATGAAATTATTAATTGTATTAATTGTATTAATTGTTGTAACAAAATCTAACATTTGATTAGTAAAACAAACTTGATCTTTTATTATTATTATTTTGTAACACTAGTCAAGGAAATGAAAGTAAATAAACTTAAAATAAAAACTATTATATTTTAAAAATAAAAATATATATTTAATATTTTTGGGTGGGCAGGCCAAAAATCTTGCCGAGGTCTGCCTATTTTTAAACAGGCCTAAAATTTTGCCCAAACCCATATTTCGGCCTATATTTTTACCCAAACCTCCCATATTTTGGACGGGTAGTGGGGTTGGTGGCCGCCTTTACCATGGATGAGTCTAGTTGGAGCAGGTGGTGGTAGGTGCGGCGTAGCACTGGCGGTGGCAGAACTAGGGACCCCTAGGTGCGGCGCACCTAGGGTTTGACTTGCTTCTGATTGTTTTTCTCTTCTTGGGCTAGGGTTAGGTTATTGGGCTTGTGGGTTGTTGGGTTAGGTCTAGGTGGGTATTGGGCTTCGAGTTAAAATTCTGTAAAGGGACTGTTGGATTTAGCATTGAGCTGAGTTTAGATTTGTTTTTGGGTTTGCCTGGGCCCCGGGCAAATTGGGCTGTACAGGCTAGCGGCGAGTACGCCGTGAATCGTGGATCTTCTTCTTCTTCATTTTCACCCCTTCACCATCTTTAGGTTCAATTGGAATAGTCTCCGGTTCAGAAAATAATTCAACTTTTGAACTGTCGACACCGGGCTCTCAGGGTGGATCCACATCGAATTCATTGCCATTTCCGTTCTCCAAGCCACTAACATCTGCCATGTTGGAGGTCCCTTCACCAGTAGACATCATAAGGAGTACATTATCTCTTATCGTGTACGTTTCGGAACGTCCAAAATCACACGTCATAAATTTTACATCTTTTTAATTTAGTTCCTAAATCACAATTTCATGAAAATTTCCTTTACAAAAGTTGTTTATCTATCAACAACCTTTCATTTTCTACCATAAATTTCAAAATTTCAGCATACTCATCCATGGAAAAAATTTCATACTTTGATAACTTTGCAAATTGATCTCCAAAATAGATAGATTAAATATAAAAATTACTAAAAACGGGACAATAATTCATACCTAATTGAGCCAAAACAACTTGCTTGAACTCACTTTCTCTTAGCTAGGGTTTCCATGTATTCTAATTTAGGGAAGATGATGAAATAAAATGATATTAGCTTATTTCCATCTTTAATTAATTCAATTTCCAATTTAGTCCTTTTCTTTTCTAATTTCGCATGGATGAATCATCATAAATATCTACTAACTCTATTTAATGGTCTAATTTCCATATAAGGAACTCAAATTTTGAATTCCATAGCTATTTGATCCTTCTAGCTACTAGAATTCAACTTTTGCATTTCATGCAATTTGGTCCTTTCTATAATCAAACATGAAATCGATAAAATTTTCTTATCGAAATTTTCATACATCATTCCTATCATAATATAGACCATACAATAATATTAAAATAAATTTTTTTTCTAACTCGGATTTGTGGTCCCGAAACCACTATTCCGGTTTCACTGAAAACATGCTGGTACATGTAAGACATTTGCTAATAAATTGAAATAACATTGCATTCATAAGCATTAACATGACTATGAAAATTGAGATATTATGTTGATGAATTGATCTGATTTACCGATATTCGATATTACTATTCAATTTTGATTTATTCTAAGAGTTGATATTCTATATGATTTGTCTACTGGTTGCATTGGTTTTCTTGTGATTGAACTCATGTTGAGCTTCATAAGCTCACTCCCCTTTTTATTTCCATCTTTACAAATAACCCACCAAGTTAGGACACGAACTCGGCATACGGAGGGCTCGGCTCGAATCGTTTTTTTATAAAAATATTTTAGATTGATTATTTGATAATTTATTATTCAAAGACTGTATGGTTTTATTTTAAACTTTGGCATGGTACTTTAGGTTTCAGTCTTATGTAGTATACATGACGTAGCATGCATGACATTTAGGTTGCTTATTTTAAATTTAATTTTAAAATATTGAAATACAAATTTTAATTAATTATTCATGAAATATAGATTTTATTAAAACTAAGTAAATATCACATTTCCGTTGCTAGATTATAAAAATAAATTTTGAATAACAAGAAAATAGGAAATTAACTAAGTTTTCTCCTAGGATAATCAAATGTTTTAAATTGACTGTTTTATAAATCTCGATCGCTACTAGGCCATTTCGATGGCCGATGTAATCTCTCAAATTTGGGCCTAACGTCTAGGCTGAGTTTGGGGGTTTACATTTATTATATTGTCTTGAATCATATATTTACCACTGGGCTTACTCAGCGTACTATTTTTTTCTCTGTGCACAGGTAAAGTAGATTTCAGTAGTTTGAGCAGTTGTTCCAACATCCAGCAATCGATCCCCGACTTAGAAAAGTTCATACAAATTCTATTTTGTTCTAAGTTTGGCATGTACCTAGGTTGTGTCATTTTTGGCATAACTATGTTATGTGCATTTTGGTTTAAAAAGTTTATATATGGATTTGGTTAGTTGATTATGGCTTGTAAAAATATTTAAGTTTAGTTTGAAATGGTATGATATGATGAAATACTGATGGCCTTGGTGAAATAGGTTTGAATGTATTTCAATAGGTATTAAGCTTATTGGTGATATAGCATTTGCATTTTGTTGAGTAAGGCATTAAAGTACATAAGTTGAAGCTAAAGGGTTACATATGTTAGATAAATATGAATTGATTGTGTTTAGAGATTGATTGGAAGAAAATTGTAGGTTGATGTGTATTAAAACTACCAGAAGCAGTATGTGACATTGCGACGTCGTTCAAATGTCGTCGCGACGAGATCTGAATACCATGGCATAGTGTGACACCAAAATTTGGTCGTTGTGATGAGGCTAGACAGTATGTTGTGCCATGACGAGGAATCCTCTAATGTCACGACGCCATCTTAATGTTTTGAAATTGTTACAAATTGGTCCTTTTCAGTCTCGGGTTAACTTTAAAGCTTCCGTAAGCTTGTATAAGACCTGAAAGTTGTCGTGTATTGTATTATATGCTTAATTGAGTTGAAAATTGAACATTTGACAATATGAATTGGCTATGTTTGATCGTAGTTGCTCCGACAATGAATGTGACACCTTGTAACTCGGACCCGACGATCAGGTCGAGTAAAGGGGTGTTATAAGGAATCTTTGTTAAAGATGATAACAACACTAATAGTGATGAAAGCACAACCAAAATTGAGACTTTTACACTTTTGAAATTTCACAAAGAGAAAATTTATTGGATACTTTAAAGAGAAATCAAAATAACAAAAGAAAGTTTTATATCTAATTGAAAGAAAGTTAAAACTACAGTAAAAATGAAGAAATTACCAGCTACTAACTAACTAAGCTAAGAAAGGAAAAACGGAAAACCTAAAACTGGTGAAAGGAAAATACAAGAGAACTAAAAAGATGATAAATAATGCCTTTTTTATGTTTGACATCAAGTATGCCTTCAATACAACCAAAATTACAACCCTAACATTTGAAAAAAATGCCCTTAAAGTGCATGAGTTGACTTGAGTTGGTGTTGGGCACAAAATTGCCATTACAGTATTTTTTGCCCCTGTTAGACTTTAGTGTTGCAACACCTAAGCTTTTGTCACAACATCCCTGACAGTAGACACAATCTTGTCTTGGGGGTTCTTGATGTCGCGACATAGCCTAGCTAGTGTCGCGACATCCTCGACAGTGGCCTTGGGCTCTTTCTCTTCAACCATTAGCTTGGAGTCACGACATTGATGGCTTGGAGTCGAGACATTGGGGCTCAATGTCAGGACACAGCACATCTAGTGTCGCGACATCCTTGACAGACTGCTCCAAGTTGGTTTTTCGTTGAAGTTTTGCTCTCTTAAGGTGATGGGGGGTCAGTGTCACGACATACATGCATCAGTGTCGCGACACCCAAAACAATCGATGTTTTCCTCAAGGTTTGGCCATAGTCATTTTCCTACACACTCAAATAAACCATTAGATTCCCAATGACATAGTTTTGCCAATTTGAGTCTCAAAAGGATTAAATGTAAGAAAAAATATCATTAACACTAGAAAATAAAAATCAACAAAAAGCATTGAAAAGACTCATAAATTGCTTATAAACAAACTCATCAAGTGTTCGAGTGAACTTAATTTGACATATCAAATTATAGTAAATCACCTAACTATTGTTTTGTCCAACTGTTTGAATGTTATTACCAAGACTCTCTTTGGTTTATCTGTTAAATGAAATGGTTGACATTTTCTTTTTAAAAAATAGTATAAATATATTCTTAAATAATTTATTATATATTTTTATTCAATATTAATAATTATTTTAAATTTTAACGTTACAATACAATCTCACTATTATAATAGATAATCATATCACCACTAAGGGGAAGCAGTTTTAGGAGGGATCTAGGACAAAATAAATGGGAAAAAAGACAACTAGAAGGCCTTAAGGCTTAAACCCATATTAATCCTCTTATCAGCTAAAGTCCCTCTGGTGACCGGTGAATAACAAAAGCTGGAAAGCTTTACTCCACTTAAAAATGGTGGCAATGAAGCTTCTCCATCTCAAACCAAACTCGCTTCTTCCTTTCACTATCTTCTCTATCAAACGCTCCTCTTCCTTTCTTCTTAAACCCTCCATTCTTTCTCTCTTCTGTTGCACCCAAACTCAAACCAAAACCCAAACTTTCTCTTATGGCCCTTCACTTCACAAAGGCAAAATAGCACCCGAAACCCCTTTTCAAACCCAAAATCCGATAACCCATCAACCAGAAGTAGGCGAAGATAATAACCCCCTCTTCGATGAACAGAAATTCACTAGAGTTTTTCATCTTGCTGCTCTCCGTGTCCCTGCAAATGATTGTTTTGCCCTTGAGAACCGTCTCAGGGGTCACCTCTTGAATTGGCCGAGGGTTAAGAACATTGCCAGAGTTCCCGGGGATGAAATCGAAGAAGAAATGATGACCCTTTTTGATAAAAGGAAAGATGGTGAAGAGAACAATGAAGAGGAGAATGAGGAGTTTGAGTCACTGGTTTTATATAGGGAGAAATTGGCGAAGGAGTTCAATTATAGGGGGTTTGTAAAGTTTAAGAATTTGGCTAAGATTTCGAGGCCTGGGAAGAGGAAAAAGAAGAAAAAGAATGGAGATGGAGAAATGAAAGGAAATGAGAGGAAAGAGTGTTGTCTTGTGGAAGTTTTGGAGGAGGAAGAAGAAGATGAAATGAAAGGGTTGTTAGGAGAGGAGTTTAAAGGAGGGAGGAAATGGAAGGGTTCTACAAGATTATTGCTTTTGGATGAAAGGTATGGGGATAAAGGATTTGAAGAGTTGCCTCAAGCAATTAAGGTAGTACTTTGGATGTTCATTTTTGTTTTCTTCTCTTTTTTTGTTATGATGATTTGCATAAACTAGTGTTTTTTTCATGTGTTCTAAAAGATTAGAAGGATTTAGTTTTAGCTTCAGCATTAGTCCTAAAATGCTTTGATGCTCTAGTGATTTAAATTGGATAATTTTGAATTCATTGATGCGTATGTGGATGGTCAATACACTTTTTCCCCCTTAAGTTTTGTTGAAAGAGTTAGTGGCTTGGTGCTCTAGTTGTTTCCCTCTTTTCTAAGGTATATAATTTTGAAATTTTGATGCTGTATCTATGGTGGGATTTCTATTATGAATTTATGACAGATGTTCCTGTTTGTGCACATCTAAAATGCCATCTCTTTTTCAGGCTGTGTTTGTTGGAGAAACCATAGAGAATAGATCGTCGACTATAGAGCTTGTGAGATGTAAGCTGACTTTGTTCTATGATTATTGGCAGATGAATGAGGTATAAATTTTTATTCTATACTTAATAGTATTGTTTATGACAACAAAGATGCCTTTCAAGCTTCTATTCTCTTTAATAGAGATGTCCTAGGCGTCTAAGATTACTTTTAAGTGATTCTTGAAGTTTGGCTGTCTTGCATGGAAAATATGTTCCATTTTTCATCACTCCATCCTCTGATATTTTTTCGGTTGTATCTCCACATGCTTGAATTTATGAGAGACATAGTTTTCGACTAACCTCTCTGGCAGACCGGTCAACACAAATTTATAGGAATCTGGTTCACTTTGCGTCTAATGTCATTGTCTAGAAAAAGTTAGAAGCTGGGGTTGGCAGCACAATAGGCAATGATATGGAAGAACTTTTAATTTGCAAATGAATGAAAAAAAAACAAGATTTTGGAATCAATCACGAACGCAATATGTTTATACTCAGTTAGAAATTATGACATGAAAATTCTGTATATAGTATTCTATTAAACAAAGGCCTCAAAAGTGTAGCTTCCTTCACTTGCCAATGAGAACAAACTGGCTAAGAGGACAGAGAATTTAGGAGAACGTGGAGACTAAGTTGCGGTCTTTTCTTTTGATCCCGCCTCTAATTATAACAGCTAATCCAAGTAAGATATAACTGTCTGCAACATCAATGGGGACTCTAAATCTTATGCATTGGTTGCAGATCTTGGAGACCATGCTCCCAGAGGGCATGATTATCCCTTCAGCCTTTGAGACAGTTGGCCACATTGCACACTTAAACCTGAAAGATGAACATCTACCATACAAGAATGTTATAGCAAAGGTGCTTATTATAGAAAAATTAGTATATTTGACATATTGAAGATACAAATCTACAACTTTGAAAGTGAACTCTTTATTTGTCTTCTGACAGGATAAGGTTATTTTCCACTTTATCAGGTGGTTCTGGACAAAAACAAGCCAAAAATACAAACAGTTGTGAATAAGATTGACGTCATTCAAAATGACTACCGAACAATGCAACTTGAGGTTTTAGCTGGGAATCACTCCTTGGTGACTACAGTAGTTGAGAATGGACTGCGATTTCGTGTTGATTTAGCAAAAGTGTATGCTCCGCTGCTTTCATTCAAGCAATAATATATTTAACTTGGACTTTTTAATGTTTGTTCTCCAAACGAGGAGTAATATCAAATCATATGAAAGATGTAGGAGCCATATTGCAGAGCACACCTAAAAAGGGTATTCATGTTTCTCCTTTCCTCTTCTATGCAGGTATTGGAATTCAAGGCTTGCAACTGAGAGACTGAGGCTTCTGAGTGGCTTCAATCGCAATGATGTTATCTGTACGTTTCCATCTTACATTGTTTGGGATTATGTATTTACAAATAATTTTATTAATATTCATATCAAGATGCTTACAAGTCTGAACTCTTATTATAATTTACAGGTGATGTATTCTCTGGGGTTGGTCCGATTGCTGTATCTGCTGCTAAGATAGTAAAACGTGTTTATGCTAATGATTTGAACCCTTTTGCGGTTGAATATCTTGAAAGAAACAGTGTCCTCAACAAACTTGAAAAGAAAATTAAGGTAACATTACGCTAGTTGATTTAGTCAACTGAAGGAATATCAATGCCCTGCATGCAATTCTTTAAACTTTGCTTTGTTGCAGCCTTGATCTTGGTAATATATATACCATTTTGCGATTTAATGGAATTATATTCCTCACACTAAGGATATTTTATGTTGCTCTCTAGGTCTTTAACATGGATGGAAGAAGGTTCATCAATGCTATGTTTTCTAGCGAGAAAGCTCATTCCATCACACATGTAGTTATGAATTTGCCAAATGATGCAGCAGAATTTCTAGGTAAGTTATCACCTTCCAATGGCTGGAAGTTTTCTTTCACTTGCATCCACTTTCTCGAGTGATTAGACTGTCTTTAGCGTGCTTCATAGTCTTTGAACTGCTTACAATATTTAGTTATTTCTCATTGTTTGCCTTAAGCTGTTGTTAACATTCTTTGGGTTGCATGTTAAAGATCAACTAGTTGATGATCGTTGTTGTTCAAGGAATCACAGATAAGATTGCATCCGTTATGTGATAGAAATTACCATATACTTCAGAAATATCACGGACTTAACTTGGAGCCAAGTCTAGAATGGTATTTGATAAGAGTCTTCATGGTGGCTATTGGTTTCACAATCGTGCAAAAATTTAATCGCTTTCTATTTGTTTTGGCCTTTACAAACAGATGCATTCAGGGGAGTATACAGAAATCAACCTAGAGATAAAGAATTCAACTTCCCAATGATTCATGTTTATGGATTTTCTAAAGCTCGAGATCCTGAGTTTGACTTTCATGAGGTCTAGTGTCAAAATCTTATAATATTTCTCCATTTAGCCACTACTAGTTCAGTTGCCATTTTTTTCTGTTTCATTTCATTTTGATCTTCATGTTCCTTACTAATGCAGCGGATACGAATTGCCTTGCAAGAGGTTGCAGTTAATGTGGATATGCGTAGGGTACGCCTCGTTGCACCTGGAAAATATATGTTGTGTGCATCATTTATCCTTCCTAAGAGTGTAGCCTTTTCAGAATGTAGTTTAAATGTATAAATAGATCAATTTGTAAAACTGTGAATTTCAGATCAAGTTTTGTATTTATAAATGCCTTGTTCATTTGTGTGGTAATTATAGTTTTTTTTCACTTATAGGTAAATATTTAATGTTAAAGAGGCTAAAAAACCCCCAAAGGAAAACTGTGTGCAGTACTACAAACATCTTACAGACACATCTAATAACTTACTGTCCCCATGTCTATGCTTTAGTCCTGTTTATTTGTTTTTTTTTCATATATGCAGTACTATAAAAATACCAACAGCAGCTGAGACTGACCTTCTGTATGTAAATGGTAGGCACCCAAATGTTTCATCCCCAAGGTCTCTTTTTTCTTTTGGGAGGGGGGGGGGGGGGTTCCCTGTTTTGGACGGCTCAGATTAAACCAACCCAACCCTCTGAAACAACCCTGTTGAGAGATCCTGTCCCTCCATAAAATCTTAAAGAACCAAAGACAAAATGTTTTTTTCTTTAACTATGTTGGGCAAACTGGTAATAAAAACTTGGAAAGGAGTAATGTGGAGAGAAAGATAACAACAAAGAGCAACAAAATCTCAGTTCAGATTGATGGGATCCGAGTAATTATTATTGTTTCTTTTATATGTATATGTATATGTACATGTCTATATGACTGTGGTCCATAAATAATGTAGGAGGCATTTTTTGGTTTATGGACAGGGGATTGAAATGGGTGAGAAGGAGGGGATCTTTAGAGCTTTGGTAAGGGTTCCTTTTTTTACCTTAAAGAGTAAAGGCCTTTCACAAGTTGCATAAAGCTACAACTCACACTTACTCTAACCTTTGGTTCCTTATAGCAACCTTTAAGAAACCCTTTGGGGGTTGAAACCAAATGCTTCCCCCTACTCTTTCATAAGTAAATACATTCCATCATTTTAATTAAGACTTGTATTAATAGTGTTATCTATTAATTAAACAAAAATATATATTATATTTTAATTCCATTGATGGAATTACTTTTTGCATTATTATTTGATATACTAATAAGGGAGTCTTTTTTACTCCAGAAGTGAGCTTAAGAATCTATCACGTGTCTCGTTTATTTAGTTTTTATTTTCTTAAATACCCATTAAAGACACATTATGATTTTTTAACCCTATTTGTGGAGTTAAAAACTTCACCACCAATATATCAATTAGCACGATGAATTAAAATACTCGATCATAATTGGGTTTAATTATACTATCGGTCTCTATACTCTTAGCGTAGTTGAAATCTAATCTCTCTACTATTAATTCCAAGGATTTAATATATGTATTCTTTTAATTTAACAATTGAAGTCCAATTGATAAGATTATCAAAGCTTTCAATAAATTAGATTACATAACGTTTTTAAAATAAAGAATGTGTTAGTGTGACCAATTTAACATTACAAGGAAACCATGTAAGCCAGCTTTCACTCTATTTCATTTAAACAATGTCAAAAAATCTTATAACTCTATATTCAGAATAAAAACTTACAATCTTATGTTTAACATTTTATTTGTTTATGTGACCTTTACACAATATTGATCACTCGAGTAAAATTTTTTTATTTTAAAAACACCATATAATTCAATTTAACGGAATTCTATAATGGTTCTATTAAGGGTAAACTATAAAAATAATCATTCTTGTTTGTCTCAAATTATATTTTAGTCACTTATGTTTGAAATATTACGTTTTAGTTACTTACGTAATCTTTTTGTTACAAACTAGTCACTCTACTGTTAAACTCCGTTACCTCCCTAACGAAAGTCCTATGTGGCAGTCAAATGAGTTTTAAACGCCAACTTGAATGTCCAGTTGCTGGGATGAAAATAGGTTTTTAATTAAATAAACTTAATTTGGACAGCCACATAGGACATCCAAGTTGGTATTTAAAACCCATTTGGATTGCCACGTAAGACCGCCATTAGGGAGGTAACGGAGCTTAATGGTAGAGTGATCACTTCGTAACAAAACGATGATGTAAGTGACTAAAATGTAACATTTCAAACATAAATGACTAAAATGTAGTCTGAGGCAAACAAATGTGACTGTTTTTGTAGTTTACCTTTCTATTCATTGAACTTCAAGTAAATAAGCTATATTCTAGAGATTAAAATAGAAAGATTAAATTTTAAATGTGTAAAGAATAGAGGGACTGAGAGGAGAATTTACCCTCGTGCGTGATTGGTGATGGAAACCTTTGAACGCTGTATATCTGGGATCAAGAATCAAAATCATATTTTGTCAAAGTGTTTTGGCAATGGGATCATGTAGATGTGATGTTGAAAAGAAGGTGCCAAGAAATTAAGGCAGGCAAAAGATAGAAAAGAACCCAAAGATGAGTTTTTTTTACCAAACACCATCATTATAAATGGATGAGAAATGATATTTGTGATATTCAAACAACTTGTTTGACCCTTCTTCTTCACAATCCCAACCTTTTTAATGAATGTTTTTAGATAAGGTGTCGAAATTGAATGATTTAAATATTGATTTTTCGGTAATTTATTTTAAAATTAATCTTTCAACATCTCTTACTCTAAACTTTATTATAAGGCTAATTAGTTGATGGAAAAATGGGGTTAGTTTGATGTCGTTTTCTAAGTTTTTTCAATTGTTATTTATGGTAGAAATTTAAGTATGGGGGTATATACGAATATGGTCCCCCATAGTCATGCAAAAGAGGGGGTTACATGGTTAGGGTCATACCCTTGTATATGTAAATCTGTAAGTAAAGCTGCCAATTAGTAGGACACCTCTGCATATAAATGCCTAAAATCCCCCAAATATAGAGTCCAAGCAGGGCACAATCTGCTTCCCAAACCCCAAGAATCCTTCCATGTCTGCCCAAACCCAGCAATCCATTTCCTCTATGTCTAAACCTCAAAAACTTATCCATAATTTTTAAAGAAAAAAATAACAGTCAATACCACACCAGCGAACGTTGTGTTTTTTTTATCGCAATCGGTGTATATTCATATCGATTTGTTTTTATCAATGCTTTTAAAAAATATGTATTAAATATATACATATAAAAATATTTATAATTAAATAAATGAGATTTAATAAATTTTAAATATAAAATATTGACAAATAAAAATCTATCATTCAACAAATCCAAGCTAAACAAGGAGATTCTCCTATTTATGTAACTTTACAAATGTTTTTGACTTTATCCATGCATCGGTTGATAGATATGGTTCCTGTTAATACAATCAAAATTGGAGAAAACAAGCTAACAATGTTGTTAGAACCAAAACTATTGGTTGAATAAAAGATTAATTGATATGTGAATTCAAATAAATCCAACTTTTAAAAAATCACTCGAAAAATAGGAAAAAACTAGAACATTTTGCACCAATAGAATTTACACATGCAAGTTGTAACCCACCTGGTTTGATACGTGCCAAATCTCACCATTGCAGCCGCCTATATCCCATCACCCAAGGTGGCCGTTGATGGGACCACCCACCAATGTCCCTTTTAGAAGATTCTTCTTTACTTACCTATATATTTATAAATAATATAAACTTCATCACACCATACATATGCATGCCTAAGATCTAGAGTACTAGATCAAGGCTTACAAAAAAGACACTCTAGATTAAGACCATTTTTACTTACATGGCAGCTCCTTATTGGTCAATTCCCTTGAGGACCGTCCTTACAAAATGTTCAGCTTTTGTGTTTTCTTGGGTTGCATTGAATCGCATTGCATTGCATGCAATTTGTGAAAGGGATGGGATGATAATTATCAAAGATCTTCAACCAGAATCATATCTGAAAATTACATCTTTGGTTAGTCACGCGGTTTTCATTGCTTTTTTCTTTTTTATTCCTTCTCTTCACTCGTTTTAAGAGCTCTAACACAATATTTTGGTGCACATGAAAAAAAATTATTATAAAAGGGTTTAGGGATTTTATCAAAAGAAATTTTTAAAAATTGGTTCATGCATCGATAGAGTTTTTACGATAATAAACCACAAGTGTCGCATGGTGACTGTTTACCTTGTTTTCTAATTATGTGATCAGGGATTTAATTTTCACTCATGGGAATGAATCACATCTATTGATCAATTGCTTACCTCTTCATATAGACCTATGGTGAAGGGGTTAATCACTACTACTAGCAGTGGTTGCCCTAATAGAAACATTCTAGTATCAACTTAGTTATGGTATGAAGATGTCTCATTAGTTTTGATTATTATTGGTTTGTAACAACTCAATGGATAAATTTGTTGACACAATTTGAAGTGTGGGTGAAAGAGAGAGTCTAACACATACAATGGAATAATATATATGATTGGATTATGTTGGAGCTTTTGGGTAGAGTAGTTTTGAAGAGATGAATGCGACACATGGGAAATCAAAGAGAATACTTGAAATGTTAGGTGGAAGTTAGTTATTTTTGCAAGGAAAAAGAAGGAAATGCTTTGGGGATAAGAAAGGGGGTTCATCCTTTAGGACATCACTAAATATAGAATTTATGGGTCTAATACAAATACATATACAGATATCATGTATTTGTAGTTAGTATTTATCCATGGGATCTTATTCTTCACAAGTTTCTTTATGATCCAAGAATTGAATGAAACTCCCTTTCTTTTATGAAAATTAATAAGTTAGTTCATTAACAAACATGTGAACTTGAACTACTAGTTTTTGCTAATTACTAGTTGCATACAAATTGTTGAATTGCTTGTTTTGTTAGTTCATTGCATATAAAATTGTTGAACTACTGGTTTTCGTGTCAAATATGTAATGGTAAGGTTTAACAATGTTATCCAATTAGATCAATTTTTCAATCTTCATAAAATACGAGAATCAAATTCGATAAACTAAAGTAAAGGGTTTAATTTTTGTAAAGTAAAAGAAACATCTAATTGAAATCCATCAAACTACTAACAAATTGTTGATATTTACATTATTATTATTATTTTATTGTGATGGGATAACTAAAATTGTAATAAAAATTAATTATAGGTGGACTGTTTATTTTAATTGAATCTATGAAATGAACACATAGAATAAAGATATTTTTAGTATCCAACAAGAAAAGGATTCTCAATTGAATTAGATATTTGGAAATTGGATCCAATTAAATGAAGACAACATAATTTAATAATTAATAAAAACTAAGGAGAGAAATAATTGAAACATTAATGGCATATCCTAGTACAAATATTTTTATTATTGTGTTCAAACAACAAATTGGGCAACTATAAACTACCACATGGAATAAGCTTTCCAAATATGATAGAATTAGGCCATCATTGCAACCCTACAACATAGCTAGGCAGATTCACATTGTCATGACCAAATCTTACTCTATGATTGCCCTTACACCTTTTACTTACCATCCTTGATTAATATTACATGTATCACATATGCTTTTTTCCGTATTTGAATCAAGAAAATAATATACAAAAATGTCAATTGAATCTTAACTCGATTGGTATGATTATTTTTGTCAATGCAAGATGACGTAGGTTCGAGTGTGCTGAAACGCATTACCCTTCTATTTATGGATTAGAGAGGGACTATGGATAATTTTAAACCAGATCGGAACACATACTGAGATTTGAACACAAAACACTTAAATTTACCATTTTAACTAATATTTCATTTAAATTTTACATAATTTTTTTATAAGTATATTTTTATATAATTTTTTAACCTATATCATGAATATGTCATAGTCTAATAAATATTAAATATGACTTAAAAAATACATAAATACAAAATAATTTCACAAATACCCAAATCTTTCCCTACTATCACAATATCATGCCCATTACATAAATCAATTTGTAATGTAAAACCATTGTACCCCCACAATGTTGTTTGAGAACCCTAATGGCTTTTGACACTTCAAAATTTTCCCTTTTTTTTTCCCAATATCCTGACCATTAAATCATTGTCATATCATTTTAGATCAAGAAAATTTTTAAATGATTTTGTTTTTATAGCATTTAAATTTCAGGTTATATTATATTGTAAAGAATCATAAATTATTTAGAAGAAAATTGGGCGGGGGAGGGAAAGAAATTAAATATATTTTTTGCATGAAAATGAAAAGCCCTAATGTTTGTTTGCTACTTTTGTCTAAACTGACACTCCCCAACTACTTAAACGGAGTTGTAATGTCCTTTGTGTTTCAGATCATGTCCCCGGTATAATCAGTTGCCCTCAGTGCATGACACGTGTCTCTAGGTACTATATTATTGAACTCCATGCTCACTCTCTCTTATGCGCGTGTTGCAATACTCCATTACAGGACACGCTTTTGTACTACACGCGCGTTTAGATGGATTTGCTTTTGGATTTTGGTTTTGCATAGGGATTGGTGTTCTTTGGCTGGAATTTGCTATTCCTCGGGCTGGTTTTACTGATTCCAGGGATGAATTCTTTTTGTCCTTTTTTTAATAAAAAAAGTTATTGGATCAACAAAGAAATTTATGAAAAATCAATGATTTTTTTTTCAAATTTTATGTATTTATCATTTTCTAAATTATTTTTTAATATATTATGTGGTGAAGATTTTAGAATTGATAAAAACAAAATAAAAACCTGGGGAAAAAAATACAAGAACATGTACCTTGTTATCTGTTTTTTTAATGAAAACTTTATTTTTAATTGCAATAAATTGATGTCTAAGGAAAATCCAAATCTTTCAGAACCCTCTGTCTATAAAATCCCCGTTCTTTTGATCATCAAGCAAAAGCCAAAGACAGGGAAAGAAAAGAAAAAAAAAAAAACTCTCTTGTCTCTCTTTCTCTCTCTTTTTGATTTAAGCTAAAAACATATCAAAACCCTTCTTTTTTAATGGCTACTTCACTTACACTCTTGACTCCAAACACTGATAACCCAACAACAAAACCCATGGAAGATGAAGCTAAACCTGCCATGGAGTTTGTGAAGAGCAACAAAGGAAGGAAATCAAGTGGGAAAGGTCCATACCAAAAGAAACAGCCTCAAAGAGGTATGGGAGTGGCCCAACTTGAACGTTTGAGGAAAATGAGTGAAACAAGGACCACAACGACAATAAACCAGTTCGGTTGTGAAGCTATGGGAGCTAGTAATGTGCCTGTCCTGCATGGTGTAGCAAACTATGGTGTTCCCCCCATGATGATCAATGGTGGAAGTGGGGGGTTATGGGGTTGGGGGGCTGACACAGATGGTTTGATGATGCAAAGAGTTGTTGGTAATGGAGGGTTTGGTGGGTTTAATAGTCAGGTTTTGGTTGGAAATCCTGGTAATGTTCAGGTTGGTTGTGCTGCTGCTAGTGTTGTGGAGGCTTCTAAAGAGCTCTCTTCAATGCCAAAGTTCCAGCATTGCAAGCCTGAGCATTGTGATCTTTGCTTTAAGGTCTAGCTTTTACCCCTTTTTTTTTCAAAGCTTCTTAATTTGCAAGTTTTGTGCTTTGGGTTTTGTTTGCTTGTTTTAAGTATTGTGCTTTTGGTTTTTGGTGATGTTTTGTTTTTGTTTCTAATAAAATGTAGGAAATGTGAAGTAAAAAGATGATATAGTTGAACAGGTCGTAATATTGTTGATTCTGATATTTATTTCTAAATGTTTATGTTTGATTCCTGAGAAAAAAATGGGGGAAAAAGGAGTTATAAGTTGGAAAGGATTTCTTGATTCCTCCTGTTGGCTTGCTAGAAAAATATAGCAACGCAGAAAAAAAGAGAGAACTACAATTAGGAGATCATTAGTCTTATGTTTCTTGGGGTTGTATCTAAAAATCACTCAAAATGAACCCAAAAGCTAGTCAGTATCTGTCTCAGGTTCTTTCTTTTATATATGACTTCTTTGCCATCTTATTGATCACTTGAATACATGTTGCAGAAGAAGCGTTGCAATATGGAGAATGGGAAGTTTAATGGAGGTTTATTCAACCAATTTGGACAAGCTTTGCCAAACAAAGGAACTGACTTTCATGGATGGAACCTGGAAAACAATCAAAACACAAATGAAGAGATGATGAAGGGATTCAGTGCTAGAGCTGCAAGGAGTGCTTATGCATATGCAGCAGCAGGCCAAATGAACATCAATGAGGTGATGATGATGACCAATCAAATTGGGTTTTTTTTAATAAAATACCGTTCTTCTTATGGGGTTCTTTGTGTTGTTGTAGACAGTGGATGTTGTGGCGATTCACAGGAAAGGAAATTCATTTGGCACTGGAAGTTATGTGATGGAGTATGAATTTTTCCCAGGGAAAAATGGCAGAAACACAGCTTCCAAGGAATGGGAATTTCCTGAAGAAGCTTCTTCATCAGCAATTACAGTAGGTGGTGAAGCTTCTTATGCTAATAACGCTCCTAATTGTGTTGATCTGTCACTCAAGCTTTCATATTAGAAGCATACAGGAAAATCTTGGTTTTACTGTTACATTGATTTTGGAGGTGTAATTAATGCTTTTTAAAAAAAAACCAAATTCCAAAATACAGCTTTTAAAGTTCCTCTTTTGTTGTTACACTTAATTAAAAATATATATGGTCACCACTTTTTATTTGAAATGTTGTAGATATCCCACATATTTCTTATGATTAAAAAAAGTGTACAATCTTGACAGATACAGCAAAATAGTGAAGAAATTAACCAAGTTCAAAGTTTCTGTCTATTCTAAATTCACATTGCCATTGCCATTGCCATTGCCAAATACATATAGAAGAAGATGTGTAGATTGTAGAGACTGGTATTGTGTATTGCATATGGAAGCACCCAAATATGGTTCATCAGTGATAAAAACCATTAACCCTGGCTGTCATTTCACAATCCTAGATATATTGTACTTTTAACTTGGAAAAAAAAAAAACTGAGTTTTACTTGTCTTCAGATTATATATATATATACACTAAGGTCTGGGATATATAAATATAGGGTGGAAAGAATTGGCTCAAAACCCTAGCAACTGTCTCTGTCTCTCTTTTAGAATTTTACTTCATTTTTTTTTTAAATTTAATGTGGTGAAACACAAGGAGGGCATCTCTAGCTTTCTGTTTATGGGAGTGAGCTAATTAAGTACACCTTTTTTAGGGGTTGCTTTGAAAAAGGTGTAAGCAAAGAGTATAATATATATATATATATAAAAACTGTCACTGTTTCCAGCAAAATTAAAGCAAAAACATTAACTGGAGGATCATCAGAAACTGGCTGCTACCTACTGCTGTAAGCCTGTAACTGATTAGTGCAGGTATAAAAGTTACAATATGAACTTGAACACAAATAATGTTTTTTTAAGTTAAAAAAGGAAGATGGTAAATTATATTTTTTAATATGAAGATGCGGGACGTGGGACTGGTAGTCTCTGATAGTAGCAAAGCTGAGTATTGGAAGCTTTTTTTTTTGGTGTTGGGGGGGCTAATAATAACTTACTTTTTGATGGGTTTTCTCAATTGTTTTGGTTTAAGAAAACAACAATATCATTAATTCTTCATGGTTGAGAAAATTTGTGTTTATTTTCTAGGAAAATTTTGAAGGAAAAGAAAATTGAAGGAAATTGCCACCAAAAAGTAAGAAAGTTAAAACGTGGACGGCAGGATTCGAACCTGCGCGGGCAGAGCCCACATGATTTCTAGTCATGCCCGATAACCACTCCGGCACGTCCACGAGTTTGATGTGCTTGGAGTAGAATGTTTCTCTTAATCATTTTTACAGTGTTATATTTTGGTTAAATTCTGCTATTAGTCCTTGTACTTTAATTAGATCAATTTTAGTCCTCTACTTTTCAAATTGGTCAAATTTACTCATTGTACTTTTCAAATTATGAAATTTCAATCATGACCCAAGTAGTAGCAATTAAATCCGTTTGGTTAAATTCAATTGTTAACCATGTACCATGCATACATTTGTAGATTTAACCCATAGTCTCCGACTAGATCATTTTAAGTCCATATACTTTTCAAATTTTAAAATTTTAATATTGACACAAATGATAGTCGTCAATCCATTAATTAAAATGTTAGTGAGTAATATGTGGAAAGAACAAGCTAATATGGCCTTACACATATGATATGTTTTGTTGCATCAAATTTTGGAAACATCATAATTTAATTGAACGAATTTAACAGTTATCGTTTGGTGAGAACTGAAATTTTAAAATTAAAAAAGTACAGGGACTAAAAATGACCAAATTAAAGTACATGGACTAAATCCACAACTTTCACAAAATAAAAGGACTAATAGCATAATTCAACCTATGTTTTCCTTGGGAAACGAAGGTCACTTTTTTTAAGGGATAAATATCAAAATTATACATGAATTTTGACCCAATGTGTAATTTGATATACAAGAATTGATTTTGTGTAGTTATACACATTAAACTTTGATTTTAGTTCAATTGTACATATAAAACTTAGATTTTGATTCAATTGTACACATTTACGAAACGAGCACATCAATTTATTTTCATTTTATATTAGTATAAATTTGTGTATGTAACATGTAAACACAAAATGATATTGTATCAATGATGATGCTAGTAGTTTATGAAAATTGAATCAAACCAAAATGTCATTGTATAAAATTATACAAAATCAAAATCCATGTATAACATTACATATTGAACCAAAAATCATATGTAATTTTGAGATATATCCAATTTTTTAATGAATGATATTTCATATGATAACTAAGAAATCTCTTTGATTCCCAAAATTTAGATATTACTTTTTAATGTAAATTTAGGGTAAACTATCAAAATAGTCTATTTTGTTCACCTCATATTATATTTTAGTCATTTATGTTTGAAATGTTACATTTTAGTCATTTACGTTAACGTGTTATAACATTTTAGTCACTGAGCCATTAATTGTCGTTAACGGTGTAACGGTAAGCTGACATGGCACGTTAAATCATCATTTCAAATAAAAATTTTAGGTTAAATTATACAATTGGTCCCCATATTTTTTTTCGTTTTGGGCAATTTAATTTTTTTCTTTTATGTTCTTTTAACTTTCTTTCTTTCTTTTTTCCATTATCTTCTGTTTCTCCCTTTGTTTGCCTCCCTTTTCCTTCTCTTTTAAATTAAATTTTCTATGTTTTCCATTTGTTAAAACTAGTCTCTATACTTTTATTTTTTTGAACAATTTTTTTCTTTATTTTCCTTTTATTCTTCCCCTTTAGTTTTAACAAATGGAAAACATAGAAAAACTTGTAACACCCCTAACCTGTATCTATTGCCAGAATAGGATTATAGAGTATTACCGGAGTTTACAAATTAATTTACAGACATTTCATTTCATCAAGCATTCATATTTAAAATCAATCAAAATCAAAACATTAATGAGCTAACGTTGGCCAATTTAACTTATACATGCCATTCAATGCATTATTCCCCTAACATGCATAAACTCAACATTCAAGTTAGTTCAATAATTTCCATGTATCAATAATATATATACCAAGATTGATGAGCTCAGCAATACCATGATTTCCATTTCCTTGTTATTTTTCCATATTTATCCCATTGAATTTCTCGGAATTTCGATGGATTTTCAGGGGTGTACAAATCCGGGTCCGTCAATCCATATTCATGTGCGCACATTTCCATTTCAGAGAGTACACTCCAACGAACCTCATCCTTACAACGGAATTACCAGTCCAGGCTAAATCCCCTATAATATAAACTCATAGAGTATTGTCGAGATTACCAGTCCAGGCTAAATTCAGATCCTAATTCGGATTACCCGTTAGGGCTAAATCCATTTTCCACATATTCTTCGAGAGGGCTATATCAGAATAGGATCACCTGTCCGGGCTAGAGCCTTTTTACCGTCAATTCCTTTTCAAAGATCCATCGAATTTTACTTCCATTCAACCGGGATTTCTTCCCCTTTTTATCAAATATATCAATGTTTCATCAATTTTCATACAATTAACATTCAAATCATATTCATATCAATAACAAACATTTCAAGCATTTAAGAATATAATTCAAGTTATACGAACTTACCAGGCTAAATTGCAAAAATACCAGAATTCAGGGACATTTTGATAATTTTCTATTTTCCTCGAATTTCCACTCAATCTTGATCTAAATTAATATTTCATTCAATTTATTAATTTAAATAATAAAACAATTCATTTCATGCAATTTGGTCACTTTTTGACATTTTTACAAATTTACCCATAAAATATTGCTTTCATTAAATTTAGTCCCTGAACCTAAAACATGCAAATTAGCCATTTTTAATGAAAACTCATGCTAGTTGAATAATCATATATTTTCCTCCTCCTCCTCTGCATTCCACATCCTTAATGTATATAACATGCTTATATGTAACATTATCTATAATTTCACTATTTATTTATTTGTTCATTCAAAGCTGTCCACTTGAGTCATAGTCACAAAATTATTTATATCTTGAGCTATGTAACTCCGAATTGAGATCCGTTCATTTTCTCTGAAACTAGACTCACATTTCTTCTTACTATAAAATTTTCAGAATTTTTTGTTTAACCAATAAGTACAGTTTATTCTTTAAAGTTTCCCCTATTTCACTGTTTGACAGTTCCAATCCCTCTTCACTAAAAATTAATTATCTCTTTGTACAGAATTCGGATGATGTCCCCGTTTGTTTCTCTTGAAAATATACTCATTAATTATTTTAAAAATATAAATTATAAGCCATAATTATTTTTGTACAATTTTTAATGATTTTTCCAATTCAGAACAGGGGAACCCGAATTCATTCTAACCTTGTCTCACAAAATTTATAATATCTCATGATTTACAATTCCATTACTTACACTGTTTCTTCTATGAGAAACTAGACTCAATAAGATTTAATTCCATATTTTATTTATACTCTAATTCGATTTCCATAATTTATGGTGATTTTTCAAATTTAACCTACTGCTGCTATCCAAAACTGTTTTAGTGCAAAATGTTGATTACTAAATTTATAACACCCTTATTCCCTTTCTCTATAATATTTCCCATCATTTTCTCTTATTTTCATTCACTAATATATAAAAACATAAGAATTTATATAAGAAAACTCTACTATAACATCATTTCCATACTTTTTCAATAATATCACACTTAAAAATATGTTGAAATCTTGATGTTCTTACCTTGTCCTATTGGTTTCAACCTTTAACTTGATTTTCTCTCTCCTCCAGCTTCTATTACTTGAATCTAACTTGATATTCTAGCTCCCCATAGTCTTCTTGTTATCTTTCTCTCTTGATGGCTATGAAAATTCTTTTGATTTCTAGGTGAAAATGGTAAATTTTTGGTGCAAGGACCAAATTGTAAAGAAAGCAAAACTTTCTTTCTTCTCTTCCCTTCTAACGTGACATGCATGGGAAAGATGATGATTTCTCTTCATCTTTCCTCCCTTTTATATTAATCATTTAATAATAAAATAATACCAAAAATCTTAATAAAATATTAACTAAATAACATTTATCTAATTAATTAATTAAAAATATCACCAACATCATCATTACCTTCTAGAATTCTCTCTCTCTAATTGACCATTTTTCCCTTTATAATCTTTTAAAATTTCATCATTGAGTCATCACTTAATTTGGTAAAATTGCAATTTAGTCTCTCAAAATTCTTCACATTTTCAATTTGGTCCTAATCCATCCATTTTCCTTAGTTTCTAAATTATTCCACCATTAAAATATTTACACTATTGGTCCTTCAACTTTTGCATTTACACTTTAACCCTCAAATTTTGAGAACAAAACTTTTCTCACTTTTGTAATTTAATCTTTTCTTGAATTAATATGTCATAATATACTTCCCAATGTTGACTTAACTCAAAATTACCATTTTATCACTTTATATCCTTATTTTACTATATCAGAATATTATCTTACTTTCTTATTGTAGTAATTTTGAGTATTACAAAACTACATTAAAAAGATGGAGAATGGAGGAAAAGCAGAGGAAGAAGCGAAAAGAATGAAAAATAAAGAAAGAAAAGTAAAGTTAAAAGAACATAAAAGAAAAAAAATTAAATGACTTAAAACGAAAAAATATGGTACAAATTGTATAATTTAACCTAAAATTTTGGTTTGAAATGATGATTTAACGTACCATGTTAGTTTATCGTTACACTGTTAACAATAATTAACGACTCGGTGACTAAAATGTTACAACATGTTAACGTAAATGACTAAGACGTAACATTTTAAATATAAATAACTAAAATGTAACCTTAAAAAAAACAAAATTAAACTTTGATAGTTTACTTTTAAATTTAATAAAATCAACGTGCATCAGATTGATGTTGGTTTGAACTCCCAGGGTAGGGCGTTGCACTCACATTATTTATTTCCTTCTACTTTTTCATTTTAAGGCGGGAAGGATTATATGAATAATTATTAGTTGAAGACTCTTTTAACTAAAATCAAGTCCACTCAATCCCATCATCCTAATACCTACTTCTTTTCTTTTCTTTTCTTTTATCACTTTTCAATAAATTAATAGAATTTTATTATTATTAAAATATAATATAATATAATATTCAAATTATAAAATGGGTTAATTTTTATTTTGTTGGTATTTTTTACTTAATTGATATTTAAATTTATATTCCGTCAAATTATTATGACATGAAGGATATTGTATATGTGTTGAAATTCTATTGGATCTCAATTCTTTTATTTAATATCATTCGAGTTTAGATAAAAATGCATAACGAAAATAATCTTTAGATATGAATATGAGATAAAAAGAAATTAAATAGCAATGTAAAAAATAAATATAATTTGAAAGTTAAATGGTGAATAAAATCAAAAGTTTATGAAAATTTTAGGACCCAAAGAGAATCCCATAGCTTGTGATATAATTTAGTGTCACAGGACTAGATCTTTAGTCTCGTAATCCATACGATTTGAAATGATTTTTTCGCTTCAAATATGTCTAAGTCAGCTTAACTCCCACAAAGTGATTATTCTCTCAGAATTACTCCAAGACACCAATTTATTTAGTGGAAACAACTCAAGCCAAGAGAATGCTCAAAAGAACAAAATAGCTTAAAAAAACAATGTGTGATAAGTGTAGCCTAATTTCACATAATTGTCTCACTGGACCACCAAAACTTCAAGTAGACAAACTTCATCACTTATTCTTCGAATCGGACTAGCTTTTATGGAACAAATGATCCCATCTAATCAATAAATCTCCATGAAATGCATTTTGTGCAATAGTCATGAAATTTACAACTTAGCCCGTGATACTAGCATAGTGATAAGTAGGAAAGAATATAATTTAGCTTTATAAAAGCATTTATATTTCCAACTAATTAATTCTATTTAGACCTATTCATGGGTCAGGCCACCCGGTCCGGCCCAAAGGCCGCCCAAAATGTGGGAAGGTTTGGGCAAAAATATAGGCCCGAAAAATAGGCCTGGACAAAAAAATAAGGCTTGTTTAAAAAACGAGCTGTGTGATAGCCCGAAATAGGGCCTAATCAGAATAGTGGTTTCGTAACCACAAATCCGAAGTAAAATAGTTTTATTTTATAAATTTTTATTAGTTACTGATTGATTGAAATATTGTGTGAAAATATGGATAGAAAATTTTAATGATTTAGTGCCTAATTGAATTTTTAGGACTAAATCGAGAAAAATGCAAAGTGTGTCTAATTAGTGATTAAATGAGTTAATTGAATTATTGCATGAAATTGGAAGTGTTTATGTGGCAATTAGACCATAAATTAGTGTTATGGACACAAAAGGGTAATTCTAGAAAAATATCTAAGTAAGGGGTCAAGGGCATTATTGTCAAAAGTGAATAAAAGACAAAATAAAGTGAAAATAAGTGTCCATCTTCTTCAAAATCAGACGTTTGCTGCCAAAAAAAATTCATGTCACCATAGCTAGGGTTCTTGATCTTCCTAAGCTCAATTGTAAGTGATTTCTTGCCCCGTTTTTAATTATTTTCGTATTTTTATGCTTATTGAAGCTTGAATTTCATGTTTCTACCATTTAATTTAAATGAAATTAAAGTTTAAAAATTGACTCATTCATGATATAATTGTAAATTGATTAGTGATGTTAGATAATGAATGTTTGAAGTGTTAATTACAAGTTTTACTAGATGAATTTTCATGAAAATGTTGAAAAAGGGCTAAATTGTGAAAGATGGTAAAGTGTGCATAAAGTTGTGATTTTGTGAAATTGAGGGCTGTTATGAGCATGAAATATGATTTAGTGAAGTTTGAAATTTAAAAATTTAGTGAATTTTATTTTTACGAGCTTTGGGACAAAAGTGGAATTTTTGAAAAGTTATGGGGAAAAATGTAAATTTGCCAAAATGTTGTGTATGAATTGTATTTGAATGAAATGTTGATAAAATGTATTAAATTGTGTTAATATAGATCAAGAAAGAAGAAATAGTGGAAGTGATCGGGGAAAAGAGAAAGTTATCGACTAAATTACAAAAATAGTCGTTTTGCATCCGAGGTAAGTTACGTGTAAATAATAGTTATATTTTTATAAATTGTGAATTATATTTGATATGTGAATTAATATTGAATGTGGAAGGAAAATTGTTCATGAATTATTCAAGTGATAAAGTGTTGAAAATAAAGTATTAAGTGTAAATTCCCGGTTGAACTTAGGAATAGAAATGGATACAAGTGACATGTCACTAGAGATCGATGTTACAGATGTTACAGTGAGTCCCGGTGCTGGGTGATCTAGCATGTGTTGCGGACACTGACGGCTTGTGTGAGCAGGCCGTGGACATTTCAGTGTTATTGATCGGTGGTAGCTTGCTACGTTTGATGGTAACCGGCTACATTTCGGTGGTAACCGGCTACATTTCGGTGGTAACCGGCTACATATCAGTGTTGCACTTATGTGCTAAATCTCTACGTATCTGTGTATATTCCGAGTGTTCAACGGGATTAATAATGAGTTAAAGTGAGTATGAAATGAAGTGTGTATGTAGGTACATTTGAAAAGAATGAGCATAAGTGATAAAGGTTAAGTGTGAAAATGTATATGCAAGTGAATTGGTAAGATTGTGCATGTGTAAGTGATTGAAATTTGCTAGGAAATGTTTTGATTAGTTATATGTTAAAAGTGTTAATTATTAAATGAGTAATTATTGTTTACATGTAACTTACTAAGCTATTAGTAGCTTACACCTTTCTTCTTTTCTTTTGTTTTATAGTGATTTGAACTTGGTCGAATTGGGGATCGTCGGAGCTCGTATCACACTATCATAATCATCTCGGTATTATGTGCTTTTCAGAATGTTTAAAACTATGGCATGTATAGAGTCTTAATCATTTTGAGTATGTTCATATGATATGGCTAAGATTAGCTATTGAAATGGTCAGTAAAGATTAAGTTTTGGTGTTATGTATGTTTAAATGGTAACTAATTCAAAGAAGCAGTTTCTTTGACAGCAGCAGTGACGTGAATGTGAAAAATCACCATAAATAGTAGAAATGGAATTAGAGAGTGAATGATATATAGAATTAAATATTATCAAATCTATTTTTACATGAAAGAAACGGTGTAGGCAAAGGAATTTTATATTCTGAGATATTTGAACTTTAGTGTGACAGGGTCAGAATGGTTTTTAAAGTCCCCTGTTCTGACTTTGGAAAATCATTATAAATTGTACAGAAATAATTATGGGTCATAATTTATATGTATAGATTTCTTAGTGAGTCTATTTTCAAAAGAAACAAACGATAACCTTATATGAATTCTGTGCAATGAGATAATTTATTTTTAGTGCCAAGAGGTCAGACCTGTCGAGCTGTGAAACAGGGGATACTTTAATGAATAAACTGTACTAATTGGCTAAGTCAAAAATTCTGAAAATTTTATAGTAAGTAGGAATATGAGTCTAGTTTCAGGGAAAATTTACGGATTTAAATTTTGAGTCTCGTAACTCGAGTTATAATTAAATTAGTGACAGTCATGCAGGTGGACAGTTTTGTTGTGAACAGTGAATTTAATTTTAAAAGTAAATTTTTATGCTCCGAATTGGTAAGTTAAATTGGATGACATCTCGTACTCGATTCCGATGACGGTCTCGGGTAAGGGGTGTTACAAGCTGGGTCTCGGGTAAGGCATTTTTGACCCGAGTCGGCCCGAATTCACTAAATGACAAAAAAGAGTTTTTAAATATTATATTCTTATTGTTTTCTTCCTATTTTTCTACTATTTTATTATTTTGTTGTTATTGTTTGGATATTGTATAAAACTTATTTTATTGTTAATTTTGTTATTATTTTAAAGACATTTATTATTATTTTAGAGGCATTTGCTTGTTAAGTTACATCTATTTTAGTGTTATTTAAGTATACATATTTTTAAAAATTTATTTTTAATTTGTTGAAAAATATTTATTTTAATATTTTTAGTATTTTTGATATATTATATATATTTTAAAATAATATAAAAATTAATATGAACAGGTCAAACCCGAATTTTAACATTTTTATTCAGATTGGAGCTTAAACAAAATTTTTACCTTATTTTTTAAGTCGAATCAGGTCAGACCAACTCCTTACAAATAGACCTAAAATTTTAGTTGAACCCGAACGGACTATTCACACCTCTAATTCTATTTAAAAATGAGAGAAGAAAAGTTTAGAAATTGAAGGGAAAAGTCAAAGTAAACGTAGAAGTCCAAACTTTTAACTTGTAAATCATCACCATCATCATCAAATCCCATTTCTTAAGCAACCTCTGGTACCCTTGTCAACTCAAACCCCTTTCAATTCATTCCCTTTTTTTATAAGGTAAACCCAGGACAAAGAAACCCCAAGAAAATGAATCCCTTAGATAACAGTGACCACCCTCAGCTTCCAACGATCAAGATCCACCACCCATCATCCCCTCACCATTCCACCTCCACCGCTACTCCCACCGCCGGTGCACGCCGTAAAATCGGTGTAGCCGTTGACCTCTCCGATGAATCTGCCTTTGCCGTCCGTTGGGCCGTCCAAAACTACATCCGAGCCGATGATGCTGTCGTCCTCCTCCACGTGTCTCCAACCTCCGTACTATTTGGAGCCGATTGGGGCCCTCTCCCCCACACCCCACAAAGCCCAGGAACGCCACATTCCCAGCAGAAACTGGAAGACGATTTCGATGCCTTCACGGCGT
This sequence comes from Gossypium raimondii, assembly GCF_025698545.1. NCBI lineage: Eukaryota > Viridiplantae > Streptophyta > Magnoliopsida > Malvales > Malvaceae > Gossypium > Gossypium raimondii. Next base: position 7,249,642 of record NC_068565.1, read on the forward strand.
CAAAGGCGGCGGATTTGGCCAAACCCTTGAAGGAAGCTGGGATTCCTTTTAAGATCCATATAGTGAAAGATCATGATATGAGGGAAAGATTGTGTCTTGAGGTGGAGAGGTTAGGGTTGAGTGCTGTTATCATGGGGAGTAGAGGATTTGGAGCTGAGAAAAGAGGGAGTGATGGCAAGTTGGGAAGTGTCAGTGATTATTGTGTTCATCATTGTGTTTGTCCTGTTGTTGTTGTTAGGTATCCTGACGATAAAGATGTCGGCAATGCCCAGCCCGTCGTGACGGTTAAGGAGGCTGAGGTGGAGGAGGAAGGTGGCAAAGGTTAATCCTTTTTTGGGTTTCTCTTTTTTGGTCGGAAGTTTGGAATCTTTGTATTTATTTCAATGCTTAATTTGGATGGGTCACAATCTATTGCTGATGTGTTTTTATAGTATGACACTATGAACTGATTAATAGGATATAGTAGCAAAGTCTTATCAAATGATCCATACTGCCAGTCCTACATAGCTGGTTTGTTTTAGTTTTGAATAACTGAAATTTGGCTTCCTGGCTGTGTCTAGATGTTTAATTCATATGATTGTAGCATTTTCTTCTCGATCCATATAGCTAATCCAGCTTGTTAGAAATGTATTAGTTTGAAGCTGTCCATGTAGCTTATATATTGTTGAGCGGATAGGATTATATATCCCTTTGAATATTGTTTCAGATTGCGAGTTCATAGATAAGGATGTGGTTAATGGACAACAGAACTAATGATTTAATAAGAACATCAAATGGTACGAGGTGTTCATGGCAATAATCTGATAATATATGTTACCACTAACATGGAATATAAAGAGTAGGTGGGCATAATTCATATACAGTAAAGAAATGTGATAGCAATTGTTCCAGGGTAACTAAATATGTGTAAACACTTGATAGGAATAGTTTCTCTTACCTTGCTTTGAGCTTTGTTCCGGATGGCATGTTGTTAAATTTTGGAAGCTAGTTGAAATGGGGACCAGTGTAGGCAGTGCAAATGATGTTTTGATAAGGAGGACAACATAGGGTAGTGTTGTGTGCTTGATGTTGGAACCTATAATAGAGGTTGCTGGTAGATTGATAGTAGACTAGAGACCATTGTCTAAATGTGATCAAGACACGTGGAGAGCAAATTCTACTATCTCTTAACCTCATTAATACATAAACTGGCAAGTTATCCTGCTCTTAGAGGTTTGAATGAATGACATTTTTATCATGGGAAATGGTCAAATTATATTAGAAAGATATTTCTGAGCAGTTGCTTGCCCTCATAAGATGAAGCAAGTTGATGCATGCACTTCTAGTGCTTGAGGATTGTATGATTTGATTGGAGCTTAAAAGGAAGCTTTTTTTATGGCAATTAGGAAACATAGTTACTTGGAAAAATATAGGGAGATAAATCGAGTTGGTGTACTTTGTAACATGGACTTTTTTGTTAAAGCATGCTTCCCCCTCGATATCCAGGGACTTTTAAGTGTTTGCCAGAACATACTTTTGTTTTAATACATGTTGCTTTACAACATATTTTTTTGGATGTTACATCTATTTCAGTTGGAATGTAGTTGAAATGTTTGGATTAATATGATTTGGGAAGTAAATTGTGGCAGAAAAGTTAAACTTTTGATGCTAAAAGGATATCCCTAGCTATTATATTCATATACATATCAATCGATACACATTTCTTCTCTCTGCCTTCATTTGTTTGGTTAGGCTATTGCTTGTGAAACACTGCAACCTATGGAATAAGAAGACATGCAAAGAATAACATCTCTGCGCTCTGTATGGTTTCCTGGTGGAAACATGAGATTGCCTGTTGTAACATCCAATAGCATGTTTAAGTAGCAAAGCTTTGCCCGAGTTTCTTTCATGGACATTTTGCTTCACATATGAAATTTGTGTGAGCTGCTGAATTATTAACTTGCCCCAATTCTTTGAAATTGACATTAGTGTTTGATGCTTTCTTTCATGGCAGATGCTTAGGGTAATTTCAGCTTAATCTTATCAGAGTACCAGGTTTGTGTCTTCACGCTTAAGTTTTATTTGTCATTCTTTTACCCGTTTATCGTTTCTAACTTATTGTAGCAATGCTAGGAATTAGCCGGAACAAAGAGAAGTCGTGAAAATGTCCTAGTAGTTCATGGTTAAAATGGAATTGAACCAAGGGTTTTTTTTTTCTCCTTTCATCTGCTCTTTATATAAACTCTTAACGATGATGATGTTGTATGGTTAATGAGGTTTCTTGATTACATTTTTATGTGACTCAACTCTTTAAGGATGTTGTGTTTTTACTGTAATTTGATATACTATGAGATAAACAGATATGGTCAACATTTGGTTTTAGTTTTTATGAGCTGTTTGTGTTTTGCTTTGAATGCCATAGAGCAGAGAAAATATGAATTATATTCCATGACCTTCCACTTAAAATTCAATGGTTTGGGTTTTTGCAATTGTTTTTGGTATGATATGAAAATGCAAATTATTATATTTTAGTAGCTTTTAATAACTAAGGGTGAGTTTGGATAGGCGGTGGGTTTACCTGCGGTTAGTTTAAAAACAACGATGGCGACAAGATTATAAACTGTAGCGTGAGACAAAAAAAAGTAAGTTAAATGCATCGCATCGCACTCAATTGTCCATCCAAACCTATCCTAATACAAGTATTTGCTCAAGTGGGCTTTGAGATAGAGTAAAGGTCAACTGTTGTTGGGTTTAATTAAATAAATTATGTAAAAAATAAGAAAAAAGGTGGTTTAATTATTGTTAAAAATGACTATTTAATTGGATTAAGAAAACGGAAGTATCATGCAAAATCATTTAAAAAAAAAGTTGATTTCTTTGCTATATCCTTAAATGGATAAAAGAAAAGGACATGTAATGATTGAAGTTAATCCACATAGACTAGTTGTGCAACTTGAGTCCCTATGTATATATTTTTTAATCTTTAAATTATATCCACCGATGTTACAATTAGCCACAACCAACATGTTTTCTTTCATTATACAAATATATTTGTATTGTTTTTCATTCATACACAATTTAAAATACCAGTTGTTTACTCTTTTTCTTTTTTCTTTTGATAAAAGAAATTACAACATAATACATTTAAAAATATATAAAATTAGAGATCAAACCCAACCCTAAGTCTATCAATGTTTTTGTAAAATTTGTAATTAATTATTCAAAATACAAAAAGATTGCAACTATTGTTTAAGAAAAAAGTCATAAAATGCCATTTTGGACCCATACATACTTCACCCAATCTTTTTTTTTGGTTGGGCATTTTGTTGACATCAATGGACCTTGCACCTTGCATTTGGACATCATGCAACCATACATTTATAGATAAACAAACTATTGATTAAAAATTAAACTAACTAATGTTTATAAAATAATTATTATATTAAAATTCCATCAATTTCAACAATGAAGAAATAGGCACCACAAACCAAAGAAGGAAAATAAATTATTCTGTCATAAAATTGAAACATTTTCCAAAAGAAAAAGGCGAAATTTTTTTTGTATTCTGCAAGTTAGGATATATAATGAGAGAATTAGAGGGAAGTGAAACCTAACGGCTCTGATCTCGGCTCAACCTGCAGATCCCACTGATTATACTTGATGCATCATCATCATTGGTGATCATGTGTTTTTGCAGTCTTCTTAAAGAGCTGATGATAGCCGTTGATCCCGACTCTGAGTCACCATGATCTTGATTTCTACCCGAATGATTACCTTCAGCTAATCTTGGTAGCTTGAATAATCTTGTTGAGCTCATTGATGATGATGCTTCTCCATGAGATGAGGAGCACCCAATCTCATCCTACATAAAGCAATTTCCCTATGGTCAGAAAAGGAAAAAAAGACCTTGTTTGGTTTCTTAGAAAATGCATCACCGAAAGAAGAGAAAATGTCCAGATTCTAAATTTCACCAATGATAGAAAATTTTATTCGGATTATCAAATGGTAAGAAAAAAGAAAGCAAAATATAATTGAAAAAACATACCTCAGAACAAAAACTAGGACTTTCTTTCATCCTCTTCAAGCCGCATTCACTGCTACTTAAAGAATCTGAACTAGCCGCCGGCTTTGACATCGAGAAAGAAGAAGAAACCTCTGACCATGGAACCACTTGATTTTCAGCATCATCTTCCTCTTCCCCTCCTTCTCCTTCATCATCATCGTCGTCATAATCTTCTTCTTCATCCTCATACTCTCCCTCCGATGACTCCTCCTGCTCCGTCGTCATTTCGCAAGTAGTATTTTTGTTGGCTACACATGACTCACAAACGGAGACAGCAGGGCTGAGGTGTTGACCAGAGGCGAGCCATGGAGTTGGGTTTTGACAGACATGGCAGAGGAGGGTTCGGGTGTGCTTAGCTACAAGAAAGTTAGCTTCATGAACCTTGACGTCGCAGTCCCAACATAGGTTTGCCTGATCCGATTCGCAGTGCATTCGAGCTATCCCTCCGCATAGTTCACATTTCTTCATTTTTTAAAAGATAAGCTCTTCTGCGTGAAAATGTTAATATAAAATGAAACCAAAGTACGAAATCCAAAACCATCGAATCCTCCTTTTAACTTTTTTACTATTTAAAACGCGTAAAGGATAGTTTTGTAATTTCAGTTTTGTAGGCGTAATCCAAGTACCTAATACCTAAACTGTAATTTAATAATTGTCTTTTAACTCTATATTTTTATTATAAATATTTTTAAATATTGTATAAAAAAATTGATAACCGATATTTACTGTCATTAATAAAAAAATGCAACCAATCATATCTTGTCACGTACTCTGCAAAAATATTTTAAAAATTCGTAAATGACAATATTGTATATGTAAAAATTGAAAAAAAAAAGTTTTATAACCATCAAAGTAAAAAGCCAATATAGGTTTTACCCCTCCCTCTCCCTATGATTAAGAATTTATAGTTTAGGTTTTCCTATCAGTGTTGTACCTGTAGATTTTGTTGGTGGCTCATACTCATTAGTTCACTGCCTGCATATATATATACATCTGGCATGCAGTAATAAATAAACCAATATAAGATTTTAGGGTTTGAATCAACAATGGATTTTGGTGAAATCAGAAGAACTCAACTCACAAGAGAAGAAGATGATTTAGATGAAAGAACAATTTTCAGCGGGCTTCGTTGAAAAGAATGGGGTAATTTTCTTTGGAGTAAAAACAAATTTATTTTATTAAATTTATTTTTTTTATTTTCTTCACATATTTTGAACTAAATCTCGAAATTAAAAATTATTTTGAGGAAATAAATCAAATGATGTACGTGGCAATTGGAGGAATTTTTCTAAATGGGTAACGAAGCATAACAAGGGAAAAAAGTTTAGGTATGAAATTCAAAAATAGTATAATTTAAGAGTTTATCAACTCAATTTGATTTGATTCTAGACTTAAACAAAAAGTTAAAATATGTTGGTAAGTTTATGTTCTTTTGTAAATTTGAAATTTAGTCTTTGTACTTGTATTTCTAGAAATTTAATCTTTCTCCTTTTAAGATTTTAAAATTTAGGTCAAAATGTTAACACTATTAAATTTATTTTATTAAATTTAGGTTTATTATAATATCATTTTTTAGTAATATTGTTGCCAAATGAATACTTTTTATTTTAAAATATCATACTAATAAATTTAACAAAAATAACAGTGTTAATAATTTGACTTAAATTTGAAATATAAAAAAAGAAGCGTTAAATTCTTAAAAATTAAAATAGAGGACTAAATCCTAAATTTGTAAAGAGTACAGGGACCTATGTCAGATTTTAACCTAAAAAAATATTTTGCAAAAATAAGGAATTTGTGTACAGAGGAGGAGACCGAGGTGGGTAGAAGTTGATTGGGTGCCACGTGGAAGACCGTGGTCGATGAAATATATTTTTAAAAACTAGAAGATTGAAGATTGGAATGAAGTGGCGGTTCTCCAAATCTATCCCACGCGGTCGAATCCAGACCATGAGCGTGGCCACGACCCACGTGATGACCACCTGATTCTCGAAATCGATTATTTTGATGATGTGGCATAATGGGACCCACCTTTACCTTTTTTTTGGATCGAGGGACCCACCTTGACATTTATCGATGCTTTTATCTCCTAATTGTGCCTATTTGAATTTATTTTGTTGGGATTCCCATTTTTAGCTAAAAAAGGCAACCATTTATCATTGCATTAAGCATTCAACATTCAAAGGCACAATTATTTTAATGAAAGTTAAGCGTGTGTGGCATTTTAAAGAGTTTTTTTCTTTAATTGAGAGCAACTCCAGCCTTTTGTTACGACTTTAATCATTATATTAAATAAATTTTATGTTTAATATTAGATGATTAAATATGTTGTAATAAGAAGTTTAAGCCTACAGATATTTGAAACCTTCTGATCATATTGTGTCGATGTCGAACTATGCTTTAATTAATTATTGTTTTCACTCTAAATTGTATTCTTTTATGAAATTGAATGATTATTTTTTTCAATTTTTTTTAAATATAACCTACTTAAATGAAAAATTGGAAAAGCATGTGTTTTAATGATACAAATTGAAATAATAAAAAGGGCATGTGATAAGCCATTGAAATGAATGGGCAAGGACTTGGGAGCAATCCCCACCACCTATTAGGTAAACAAATTATTTTTCTGAGTAGTTATATTAATTTTGATGATGTGGCCAACATCACGTGAAGATGCCAATGTGGCACACAATTAAGGGAGGTTTTGTGGGGAGCCAATCAATCAATCAATCAATCAATCAATCCCCACACATTAAATATTAAAAATAATAAGGAGAAGATAGGGAAGGGGGAATATGTGGAGGAGAATAGAGATAGGAGGAGTTCTTTGCATATAGACCCCTTTGTAGGAAACAACAATTTGGCATTTAAAAAAAGCAAATGTGAGCCCCCACCACAATTTTATACCCTTTTTTCTATGTTTTTCTCTTTGTTATTTTAAGGATTTTATTTCTTTTATTTTTAAAATGCAAGTATAATTGTTAATATAATTATACTAATAAATTTAATAAATTAATTTTAACGATATAAATAATTAAACTTAAACTTTGAAATTAAGAAAAAACTAAATTGTATTTTAACCTTAAATTTTCTTTGATAGTTCTATATATATATATATATATAGATAAAACTCAATTTCATTTCCTAACATCTGTCTCATCATTGCTTATTTTAGAGACTATCTGTCAGATTTTTAAGGCTTAATTCATGAATCTTAAAATTTTCTGGTATTTAAATATTTTTGTGTTAATTCAATATTTAAAATACATTCAATTTTTAATTTGGTACTTAAAGTATATTTTTATTATATTTTTAATTTATTTTTTTACATACGTTAAATTTTTTTTATAACTAATCACAAAGCGGCATGTGACATTTTATGTAAAACAAATATTTTGTTTTATTAAATGTATATACACATTAAAAACATAAAATATAAAAATAAATATATATATAAAATATTCAGAATATATATAATCTAGAAAAGAAAGACTATAGATTATAAAAAAATTATAAAAATAAAATTTACAAAAAGTACAATAATTGAAAAGAAATTAGTTGAAATTAATAATATTATTACAAATATGTAAAAAAATTATAAAAATCATTAAAGAATTTTGAAAAATTTTAAAAGGTTTAAAATAATTTTTATAAAATTATAAAATATATAATTATAAAATTCTACAAAGGTATTTAAATTTCAAGGTATTTATTATTATATATTTTAAAATTTTATAAAAGTATTTTAAAACTTTTTAAAATTTATATATTATATATATTTTACATATTTAATCGATATAATATATATAATACTAAAAAAAAGACATATGGCATGTTCTAATGATGCCATGTGACCGGTCAATGCTCAGTCAATAGTCGGGCAATGCGGTCAACGATCGATTAAAGTCAAATATGTTTTTTAAAATTTAAATATTTGATATTATAATTTTTTTATTTTTAATTTAAATTTAATATTTTATTTTAAATAAACCTAATTGTCACTTGACATTTTTCATTGGCCAAAGTTGCTTAACTGTCCTTACAAATTGGACTAAAATAGAAGAAATTGATACTTTTAAGTACCAAATTAAAATAAAAAATTTAGATACCAAAATAGAAAAATAGAAATACTTTAAGAGCTAAATCGAAAACTAAGCAAACTTTTAATCAAGAGACATTTCAATAATAAATTTTGTTATTAATTTAATTTTATATGTATTTTAAAAATATCATGATGGGATTTATTTAAAAATTCCGTTTTGGGGGGATATGGTGAGATCCAACTCAATCTAAGGGATGGTATTAGGTGCCACGTAATAATATTAGATAATGCCAATTTAGATTTCTTTGAAAAATGTGAGTGACTAATTACTATTTAAATGGGTTAAAGTTTTTTGGGTAAAATAAAGCATACTCACATCATTGTGGGCCCATCATTAATCTTTAAAATTTAATATAAATATTTAAGTAGAGATTGGGTGGTGGACGCTCTTTCCATTTCTTTCTTTAAAAACCATTTGCTTTTTTAATTTTAATTTTATTAGGATTAAGATAAATATCTTTAATGTTTTTTATTTGAATTATTGAATATAATTAATGTCGAAACCATTTTTTGAAAAACAAAAATTTAGTTGTCGACTTTAAAAATAAAACTGGAGTCGCCACCGATCTTTTATTAAGGTGTGATCGGCTCACCTTAAAAATTATTTTGGTCTACGAATTTTGAGGAAACGAGTTCGGGAGTCAGTTACGCACGAGAAAGGGTTAGCACCCTTGTAACGCCCAAAATCAGTACCAAATTGACCATCTAATGTCTTAGTGTCGAAGGTTAAAAAGATTTTAAAATCAACTCAAATGATGAAATTTGAAAAAAGGATAATCAATTGTTCAAGTAATGTAAAGAAATCGAGTCCCAATACTTTAGGGTACAATTCCTCATAATCCCCGACCTTTGAATATCACTTTTATTTTATGTGAAAATTTTCATTTTGAGAAAGTAACATGCCACACCCAATGCGTTAGGACACAACAAGTTAAGTTCCCAAAAATGATCTTTATACCCATGCATTTTGAATAAAGAATATCCTCGGTTATTTAAGATCAACAAAGAAAATCAGAACCCAATACGTTAGGGCTCAATTTCCCTCGAAAATCCCAAACTTCGAATATTGCTTTTATTCAAAAAAAATCTTTGAATCAAGAAAATAACTTTGATGTATGGTTAAAACCAAACTATATTTTCAAAAAGGGTATGTTAAAAATTAATGTACAATATGATACAAATGCTCGATTTAAAACATATATGACTAAATATTTACAAATATATATATATACAAGTACAATATACAAGTAAACTTGTAAATATGTGCACACATATGTTAAAACACATATATAAGTGTACATATAAAAACACAAAATTTATAATAGTTTCTAAAAAATGCATATGTGCCAGAATAAGGAAAATTCGTATGTACTATAAAATAAAAGTGTATGTACATATATATATATATATATACTTGTTTATAAAAACTATGGAATCAAAATTTATAAAATATAAAAAATATGTGTGTATGAGAATTTAAATATGTATGTATGCACGTATATATGGATGTAAAAAAAATGGGAGTAAAATAATATAAAAGTATGTGGATATGCATATATTTACAAAATAATAATGCTTATGGATACATATATAATATAAAGTATATGAAAGCTAAAACAAAAAAAAACTATATATAAAAGAAAATTTTAACACGTATGAATGCATGTATTTATAAAAGCTTAAAAATATTAAATAAAGAAATATGTATATATATATATACTATATAAAAATGCGTATGAATATAGAAATAGTAATAAATGATAATAAATAATATAGTAATAAATTTAAAATAAAAATTTAAAAAAACGAATTGCAAAAAAAAAAAACAAAATAACCAAAAAATGAAATTAAAATAGAACAGGGACCAATTTGCATACGCATTATATGAGGGGCCCTAATGGAAATAATCCGCCTCCCTAAAACGCTGCAAGCAATGGGGACCGATTTGAAACAAGGTAAAAATATTTGGGCCAAATTAAAAAGAAATAACTGACTTAATAAAACATGGCGCAAAGGGGGAGGACTTATTGCGAAATTCTACCATTTAAGGTTGATATGCGCGGACCCCCAAACTAAGCGGTGCCATCTTTGTGTGCTGCATAAATGAAACAAAACTGGAAAAAAAGAAAAAACGAAATCATTTGGTTCCTTTTTAAAAAAAACAAAATGTGGCTCTGCTAGGGTTCTTTTAACCCATCCTTCCGGCACCGATTTCGACCCCGACTCAGGCGTGGCAGACTTGGATCCCCACGACGTAACCACGAAGGTAGTATTTTTCCCCTTGGTTCAATATAAAAGCAGTAAAAAAAAACAAAAATAAATAATGAATAATCAAAGATGTGATTCACCTCTTTCGATTTTATTTCACTGTTTTTCTTTCAATTTACAGTATTCTCTGTATTTTCTTTCTTTTCGTATTTTACCCTCCTCATTTACACAATATAAATGGCCTTTTATAGACCGAAATCGAAAAAATAATCAAATCTAAAGGCTATTTTTTGTTGTTTCTTCTCTCTGGGACTCTTTGAGTCCGTGTTTTTACAGGTGTTCGTGGAGCGACGTGCGTGGAGAGGACTTTGGCCCCGAGACGTGCGTCGCCTGGAATCCTGCTGGAGGCGTGGAGGCTGCGGCGGCTAGGGCGTATGGTGCTAGGGTTGCTGCTATATTTTAGTTAATGGGCTATTGGGGTTTGGGCTAATTGTTTTTTAGGTTTAATATTATTGGGCCTGTAAAGCACTAGACTATTTATTTGGGTTTTTTTTTGTTTGGGTTCTGCATGCGGGCCCGGGCTAATTGGGTCTGCTATAGCTACCCCTCTTTGCTCGTTGTCATGTAATGGGAATAGAGCAAAGACTACAAGGCCCAATTATGCCCGGTCTTACTGAGCCTCAACTTCTTCAGTGCTTCTCTTCTAGTAGCCTCACTCCTTCCTACTGCATCTTCAGAGGTATAGGAACTAGCATTTCAATCTACTCCACTGCAATGTCAGGGAGATAGGATTCGTACATTGTAGCTTCTCATAAGAACAAAATTTGCTATCTTTAATCTGCTCCACAGCAACTTCAGGGAGATAAGACTTATAGCTTCACTTGTTCTGCTACGCCTTAAAGATAAATCGGATGCGATCTGCTCTACTGTAATTTCAGAGAGATGAGATCTGTGATTTTAATCCACTCCATTATAACTTCAAGGAGATAAGACCGGTTATTTCTGTCTGCTCCACTGTATCTTCAGGGAGATAAGACTTGTATCTTCGATCTACTCCACTACTGCCTAGGGAGATAAGATCTGTAATCTTCAATCTATTCCACTGTTGCCCATGGAGATAGAATTATTGGCTTCAATGTACTCCACTGTAACCTCAGGGAGGTAAAATCCGCCATCCTTGATCTGCTCCACTACTGCTTAGGGAGATAAGATCTGTAATCTTTGATCTATCCCACTGCTGCCTAGGGGGATAGACCAGATATAATTTGTTCTCTGCGACTTCAGAGTAATGGGATCTGCTGTGCTTGATCTACTTCACGCCAATACATGAAGACAAGGTCTGTTCTTTTCGATCTACTCCACCACCAGTATGGGGAGACAAGATCTGTTGTCTTTGATCTATTACATGCCAAATGAAGACAAGATCTGTTTTTTCGATCTGTTTCGCCACCAGTATGGGAAGACAAGATCTTTTATCTTTGATCTACTCCACGCCAGTACACGAAGACAAGATCTGCTTTTTTGCTTCACCACCAGTATGAGAAGGCAAGATCTGTTATCTTTGATCTACTTCACGCCAGTACATGAAGACAAGATCTGTTTTCTTCGATCTACTTCGCCACCAGTATGGGAAGACAAGATATGGTATCTTTGATCTACTTCATGCCAGTACATGAAGATAAGATCTGTTTTCTTCGATCTACTTCGCCACCAGTATGGGAAGACAAGATCTGGTATCTTTGATCTACTTCACGCCAGTACATGAAGACAAGATCTACTTTCTTCAATCTGCTTCACCGCCAGTATGGGAAGGCAAGATTTGTTATCTTTGATCTACTTCACGCCAGTACATGAAGACAAGATCTGTTTTCTTCGATCCGCTTCACCACCGGTATGGGAAGGCAAGATCTGTTATCTTTGATCTACTTCACGCCAGTACATGTAGACAAGATCTGTTTTCTTCAATCTACTTCGCCACCAGTATGGGAAGATAAGATCTGTTATCTTTGATCTACTTCACGCAAGTACATGAAGATAAGATCTATTTTCTTCGATCTGCTTCACCACCAGTATGGGAAGGCAAAATCTATTATCTTTGATCTACTTCACACCAGTACATGAAGAAAAGATCTGTTTTCTTCGATCTACTTCGCCACCAGTATGGGAAGACAAGATCTGTTATCTTTGATCTACTTCACGCCAGTACATGAAGCAAAGATCTGTTTTCTTCAATCTACTTCGCCACCAGTATGGGAAGACAAGATCTGTTATCTTTGATCTACTTCACGACAGTACATGAAGACAAGATCTACTTTTTTCGATCTACTTCGTTGCCAATAGAGGCAGACAAGATCTGCTGCTTTTTAACCTGCTCCGCTGTCGCTCAGGGAGATAAGGCTTTATGATTTCGCCGATCTGTTCTCTGTGGAACATGACCTGTATGATTCATTTTATGAACCTAATTATGCCTAATGATTAGGATGTCATGAACAGAATAAATCAAATGCTCCTAACTAGACATGTATGAATGACATTGGAATGAATGCAGAATGTCATTTTCGAAAATGATTCCTCCTTGTCGCTTAGGTTATCATTACTCAAAGTTTATTTAAAGTTTCATTACTAATGTGCTATAGCGCCTTCTTGCTCGGCTGGCGTCTTCAAAGAAACACTTGACCAAATTGCCCCCACTGTAAACCTCCAAGTTTGATCCACTGGGATGCAAAATTTGTACCATCTTTTCCCGTTGTAACCCAAGAGTAAAAGATTTGGCATTTTCTCAATCCTCTGTTATCACAATTCAAGGATACACGATGTGAAACTTTTTGGTCTCTTACACCATTCTAGGGTGTTGTACCAAATGCTCACAAATGAAGAAATCTTCTCCAAGAACAACTTCTTCTTATTATTCGATGATCATTGCTTGCTTGTTCATTGAAGCTTTGTCACCAACACGACATCTTGCCATTTGTTCAGTCAATGTTTTTGACAACAAAACATGAAAGGATAGTTTTAATTTAAACTTTTCCTTCTTAGATATTCAACCTTTAAGCTTGATGTGTTCTAAATAATAGCCCTGTTTCAGGTTCCTATATTATTCAGAAACTTCTAGAGTAATATGCATAACTTTCCTTGTGAAAGTTTTATTAGTCTATTAATCATTACTCTAATGCAACACATTGCAAAGAGAACAAAATGATGGATAAAATTGAATTGGTTCTGAGCATAGCTCGAAATGAAAAATTTATCAAAGATAATAAAGATGGATAACAAAGACATTGATTTAGGAATGCGTATCTTGGAAATGAATAAAGTGTTCCAAGAATAACAAAAATGGTATACGGATTAAGTGCCCCAGATATCGCCGCTTGAAATTCTCTGTACAAACTTTTTGAAGACTATTATGAGTTTAACATGTGTTTAGGAGTACTTTGTCGATGCCCCAAGATGTCGCCTACCCCTTTCCTATTGATTCAGGTATAGCAATACCACTACATGCCCCATTCTGATCAGTATTTGAGCTGCTTCGATAATCTCATGCCCCATTCTAGTCAATATTTGAGCCGCCCTTTTCGGGTTTTCAACTCAAATCCCCTTTGGTCTAAAGCGCTCTTTGCGGGTTTTCACCTTGGCCTCTCCGGTTTTACTTTTTCATTTTTCATTTTTCATTTTCATCTCTTCATTTTCCACATCACTTTTTCCTTTTTTTGTTGGGACTCAAACTGCCCTTTGCGGGTTTTTACCTTGGTCCTCTCTTTCTTTAAGCGGAGTATTTCCTAACTGAATCTGAGTTTATGGGACTTTACAGGTTTATCACCCATCTTGTTCAAAATCAAAGCTCCTTTGGAAAAGACCTTTTCTATAACATAAGGTTCTTCCCAATTTGGCATCCGTTATATTTTTTGTAGAGTGAGGATTTTCTTTAGCATTAGGTCGCGATTGTGGAATTCTCTGGGATAAACTTTTTGCTGTAGGCTCGCATCATTCATTTCTTGGTACATCTGAACCTGATGAATAGCTTCTAGTTTTCTTCCTTCTGTCAAGTTCAATTGATCACATTGCGATTGGATTTGTTCTGCTTCATCCAACTTGCTCAGCCAATACCCGGAGAGAAAGAATTTCAACTTCAATAGAGAAAATAGTGATGAACTAAAGAGAGAGACACTGCTCTGGTAGAATTTTCACTGCATCATTCATGATATTAATCTTGACATACTGCAAATTTTTGATATCGTGCTGTTGTTCAGATTGTAATGACAGTGCTTAACCTGGGCATATCCTGGTATGACCATGCGTAGACATCTTTGAATTCTTGAAGTAACTCAACAATGTTATGCTTCGTCTTTGAAGTCATATCAATTCCAATCTTCACCAAGCTCACAACTTTTAATGATTCTTTGTGAGGTAGGATCTGTCTATCCTCTACCATCCTCAATAAGTCTGGAGATAAGCTACAATCCATGTCACCTTTAAAGTTGTGAGATCCCTCTAAACACATGTCTCACCCAAAAGGAGATTCTGAGTCTATAACAGTGTCACTCATGTCATTGATATTTGGGGACCCATGGTGGGTACCAAAGAATATACAAAAGAATGTATGAATAATATGAATGAATAATTTGGCAGAAAAAATCTGAAAGAATGAAAAAAAATCGTAAAGAATGAAAGAACATTTGCTCAAAGATGTATTTCATTAAAATAATAATATTCAGACGTGAGCCTATTTCACAAAGAAATTCCTATTACTTCTAGGCTGAAAGCAACAAGTGTGTTCTGAACATTACTCTAACAGACTCTAAATACTTTAGGGGCTTCCTCTGCAGTCCCATTATTTAAAACATCTCTAAGGCGAATATCTAACAAGGACCCTTTTAATTGTGTCTGCATATATGGCATCGATGTGCAAACTTCTCACCACTTCTTCATACATTGCAGTCCCCCATCCTCAATCATGATTGGGTAACGGATTTTCTGCACCTTATGAGTCACCCAACTTGACAATATCCATTAAACCCAATACCCAAATACAATTTCTAAAAGTTAAAGCCCAATTCAAAATCTAATTCAATAAAATTAATATTTTTTATTAAAATATTAAAAATATTTTATGTATTACTAGTTACAATAATAAACATGTACTTTAATATACTAAATTACACATAACTATTGATGCTATATCTTTTATTATAATCTATAATACAATAATAGTTATATATATTAATACTTATAAAATATATTATTTCATTATAGAATAGTCTATCACATACTATAAAAATAGAGTAATACATAATGTTAATTATTATAATTTATTATTGTTTATTATATTAGTTGAAATATTCTCTAAGTCCCTATACTTTCCCTATTTGAAAGTTAGCCCTCCTACTATATTATATAATGTTATATTATATCATATCATATCATATAGTATATAATATATTAATAGTATATATATATGCATTAATGATTAAACATTATAATATCATGTAATACTATATCTTTTATTATAATCTATTAATATAATAGCAATACATTATATATTGCATATTACTATTATATTTTAGTGTTTATTGTTATACTAGTTTAAATATGCTCTAAATCCCTATAATTTTCGTACATTTGAAAGTTAGCCATCTTACCATATTATATAATGCTATATCCTATCATATATTAATAGTTTATATATATATGCATTAATGATTTAAAAAAAAATATGTATCAATGGTTGGACATTATAAAATCTTGTAATACTATATCTTTTAGGGTTAAATATAATATGGTACCCGAACTTGTCCATTTATCCCAAATTGGTACCTTAATTTTTTTTCCATCGACTAAATTGGTACCTGAGTCTAACGCTGTTAACTTTTTGCTGACATGATAGCATTGGCCAATCGCACACCGCCATGTGGTATCCTTATAACTCCCCAAACTTCTTAAATTTAAATTGTGCAAGGGTGTCAAGTAAATTGATTTGATTGTGGTTAAGTGTTCTGTAAGTCTACTTAATATCTCGTGTTTGAATTTCTATGTTTGCAAGTTGGGAATATTTTTGCTATTATTCCTTTTTGTGCCAACATTAGTAGTAGAGTTTTGATAGAGTTTGGATACTTGGTGGTTGGTTGTGATATTACCATATAGATAGGTTGTTAAAATATATTTTTTTAAAATACAAGATAATTCCTTAAATCTTTTTTTTGGTTAATACCACTTTCTTGCTCACGTTTCTTACCCTCTCACTACCATCCAAATTCTCCATTTTTGTTATCATTGCTACTTGTTTTCATTCTTTTGTTTTCTTTGCTATTCAATTGGCTTTGGGGTTGGTCTTGTTCTTGCAGCATCTATCAAGATTATTCTTTCTTTCGCTTGTTCTTTTTTTTTCTTCTATTTTGCTGGTTCTTTAATTCTGTGGGCAAATTCTTGTTCATTGCTTATCGTAAGCAATTCGGTGTTTTGATTTAGTTATTTAATTGTTGGATGTGTTATTTTGTAATTTAAAATCGTTGTTATTTAAGGATTTAGGGATTGATTTGGATTCCCCTTGTGATGAAATTTTATTTATCGTAGAATCTTTCATTTTAGGAGAAGAACGTGTGATAATAGACAATCCTCCAACAAATTAAGTTATTGGAGGAGTTGCTGTAAGTTGCGGTAAGTGTTTGTTATTCATTTAGTGACTACTTTCTTCAGAAAAAAGGGTGAATTTAAGTGGAAATCTTTGTGCTAAATCAAAGTTGTAAACATTTCGTTTTGATGGCGTTTGTAGGATTCTAAGTATTCGATTTTGTGGTGGATCAATCTCGCTATCAAGTGTGTGAAAACAACCCTAAAACTCGATAGAAACTCGTAAATTGTGAAACATGGTCTATTTTTTGAAACTGCCAGTGCCACACTGCCATGTGAAATCTTGCAGCCCGTGTGGCTTGGCCGTGTGGGGCACATGTTCGTGTGAAACTTTGTAGACCGTATGTACCATACGGGTTAGGTTTTTGGGCTATGTGGGCCTTTTTGCCCAATTTTAAGACTCGATTAGAGGCCGTTTGAGGGACTCAAAAATTGGGTCCATAGGCATTGTATGGGGTCAGAAAAGTATAGTTTTAGTACGTAAATACATTTGAATAGGCTTAAAAGGTATGTTAAGTTGGAAAAATTACAAATAAACTATGTATTATGCTATAATCTGTATGAAATATGTGTATAGGCATGCCATTTGTTATATGATACATGTGAGTATGTTTTATGATTATAATATGCATGTGCATCGGGTGGGTTATGATATGATGGAGGAAGTGTTATATGAAAATTTATACTGCAATTATGGTAGCTAGACTGCAAGTTTATGTATGGCAAGCTCAGCTGCAATTTATATAAGTGGCACACTGCCACCTATTAGTGTGATTGACTGGAGGAAAATGATGTGTAATGGATGAGGGTAGGACATGATATGATATGTTATAATAGGTTATGTTATGATAAGATACATTTTGATACGAAATCTGATATGCTATGAGACAAATTGATGATTATGATTATTTATATTGAAATTATGAGCCAAATCACACACTGGGCTTAAAGCTCACGTTTATGTTTTGCTTTGTTTTAGGTGATCCTCTGACTTAGGATTAGACGGTGACTCTAGAGCTCGAATTTCACATTTTTGGTTAAAGTTCTATGGACTTTTTTTTTGGTTTTTATTTTGTTTTGGATATTTTAATTTCTGTTTAGTTTATAGGGACTATTTTGACATTTATTACACAAAAGGGTATTATTGTTTAAGAACGTTTAATCTATGATAATTAAAAATGAATCGCAGTTTTATATACAAAAGTTATAAGGTTTTCCACTACAATACTAATTAAAATACTCCAAAATATTTTAGCACACAAATGTTTTCAAGTAAACATGTTTTGATTTTAGTTCAACAATTAAAATGGGGTTTTAAAACATTTGTTATGTTTTTCAAAGGGTTGTTCAAATAGAGTTTTCTTTCCGTTGAAATTGGTTTACCATAAAACTTAACATTTGTTTCCTTTGCTTGTTCGATGTAACCTCCATGATCTGACCGTAACGTTTAGGCCAAGTATGGGGGTTACATTTGGTAGTATCAGAGCTAAGTTGCAAAACTTGGTTGTGTATTTTTAGGTCTAAAATATTTTAATAAATAAATTTTTATTTTGAATTGGAATTTATTGAAATGATTTTTGAATTTTTGGATAAGTGAAACTGAGACTCTGGCACCAATCTAAGTAAGAACTTTAAATTTTAGTTTTGTTTTAGAGATACTTTGCATGTGATACTTTAGTATAAGAAATGGCTTTTAGAGATTGTAGAGTAGTAAAACACTCTCTAAACATGAATAAATATTTCGATAAAACTCTAAGATTACGACTTAAAACTTAAACTGGTTCATAAAATTTTGAAAATTGTAGATAAAGAAAATGAGTACTGGTAGTTCTTGTGGATGTGGTATCCATGGGCATGGTGGTCGCCATTGGGGGGCTCAAGCTGAGCCTTATTTGATGGGCAGCATACCCCAATTAGATACAAGTAGATAAAGAAAATGAGTACTAGTAGTTCTTGTGGATGTGGTATCCGTGGGCGTGGTGGTCACCATTAGGGGGCTCAAGCTGAGCCTTATTCGATGGGCAGCATACCCCAATTAGATACAAGCGAGACTGTCGAAACTTCGACAACTGAGACTAAGTCAGTGGCTCAGATTGACAAGGACGACGCCCTGTTCTAGGTAATGTTGAGGGTCTTGAGACCCATATTAGGTCTGAATTTGAGAGTCGAGGATCGATAACTAACGACTCTGGTCCAATGGAGCTGAATTATTTAGGGGCGTCACTAGAGTAGCCCCAACTGTGGCTGAATATTGGTTAAATGCCACGAAAAGGAAAATGATGACTTAGACTGCACCATTAGAAAAAATTAAAGGTTGCAATATCTTTACTTCGCGATAAAGCATATATGTGGTGGTTGACGGTGTAGGAGGACACTCAACCTGAACAGCTAACATGGGATTACTTTTGGAGTGCCTTCCAAAATAAGTATGTAGGGGCAAATTATGTTGAGTCTCGTAGACGCAAGTTTATGTGGCTGATTCAAGGGGATAGAATGGTGGATGAGTATGAGGCTAAGTTCTTGAGATTAAGTAGGTATGCTCGGGGGTTGATGGCTACTGATTATTATAAGAGTGCTCATTTTGAGGAGGGTCTGAGGTATGACTTTAGGGTTCTGATAGCTCTCTAGAGAATGGGTTTATGCATTCTTGGTTGATAAGACAAAGCTTGTGGAAGAGGCTAAGCTGTAATACCCAAAAAAAAATTACTACAGTAAGAAAGTAAGATAATATTCCTGATATAGTAAAATAAGGAAATAAAGTGATAAAAAGGGCAATTTTGAGTTATGTCAACATTGAGAAGTATATTATGACATATTAATTCAAGAAAGGATTAAATCGCAAAAGTGAGAAAAGTTTTGTGGCCCAAGAGTAAATACTCAAAATTTAAGGGATTAAGTGTAAATATGAAAAAGTTGAAGGACCAATAGTGAAAATATTTTAAGGGTAGAATAATCTAGAAAACAAGGAAAATGGATGAATTAGGACCAAATTGAAAATGTGAAGAGTTTTGAGGGACTAAATCGTAATTTTACCAAATTAAGTAATGACTCAATGATGAAATTTTAAAAGAACATAAAAGGGAAAATGGTCAATTAGAAGAGAGAGAAATCTAGAAGGCAATGATGATGTTGGTGATATTTTAGATTAATTAAATAAATATTAGTTTATTAATATTTTAATTTGATTTTTAAATGATATTTTATTATTTTATTATTAATTTATTTAGTATATATATATGTGTGGAAAGAAAGATGAAAAGCAACCAACCCATCATCTTCCATGCATCTAACGTGAGGAGAAGAGAGAAAGAAGTAAAGTTTTGCTTTCTTTACAATTTGGTCCTTCCTCCAAAAACTTACCATTTTCACCTAGAAATCAAAAGAATTTCCATATCCATCAAGAGAGAAAGATAACAAGGAGACTATGGGGAGCTAGAATATCAAGTTTTGAAGGCACGGTCAGGGGTGGATCCCATGGGCTGGTCACACGGTCGTGTGACCCCCGTTGGGAAGATTTTGTCAATCGCACACGGACGTTTTGTTTAGTCACATGGTCGTGTATCTCAGCCACATGCCACATGGTCATGTCTTCTTTTTTTCAAAAATTATGCTAATTTTGGTTACAAATGCACAGTGAGTTACACGGGAAACTTACATGACTGTGCGACTTCGTCACACGAGCGTGTACCTTTTCCACATGATCGGGTTGACCTTCACACGGCTTGGACCCTCCCACACGGCCTGGTCACACAGCCGTGTGGCTTTATCTTTTTACTATTTCTGTATTTTTTCCTTTTTGCAAATCGATGCGATTTAGACCCTAAATGATCCCGTGTTTGTTTAAGTTTTGTAGAAGTGTGTGAGATCTTGATTTTTTTGAAACTAATTATGAAATGCTATTTGTATATGTAATGTTGTATTCATAAGCACATATTTGATATTGGGTTTTTAATTATGTTATTTATAAAAGTTTGGATGCAATAAATGTGTTTTGTTGCATTTAGTGGAATGTAGGCATGTGAATTCTGGTTTTGTTACTCTGGTTATGAGGAAGTTCATTTCTATGTGTTTTTTTGTATATTGTGTATATACTTTTGCATTTGCATAAAACTGGGGTTTTTGTTGTGAAGAGAAGTTTGTTTTAAGCAGTCAAACTGCAAAATTATTCTGAAAATGGTACATCTGCAATATATATATATGTCGGCTTAGCTACATATATCTATTTGAGTGGCTGAGACCCATTACCGTGGTGTGTAGGGTGGACGAGCCTATAATAGCCCTTTATGGTGTGTAGGGTGGATGGGCCTACCATAGCCCAATTTTGGTGTGAAGGGTGGTCGGAATGGTGTTTGGTTGGTTGTGTGGGTTTTTGATCTGTGCATTCATTACACGTATGAAACTATGATTGATAGAGTGAATAATAAATAATATGTTTGCGTACCTTTTGTTAGTGGAAATAAAATTCGTAAATAAGTTACCAGTTTGGGAATTTCGTATGTTTTTGGTATAAGTATGTTTCTTAAATATTTGTTGTGTTGCTCTGTTTCTGCCATTTACTTATGTTTCGGACTCACATTGAACTCGTGTAGCTTATCCCTTTAGTTTTTCCCTTTCAGGTAATTCACGAGTTTAAGCTTCGGACTCGGCACATCGGAGGTCTCAGAAACTTTTTGGTGTTGATTCGGTTTAAATAAGATTTCCTTAAGTTTAGTATGGTTTATTTAAAAATTATTTGTAAGGCAATTGTAAAAATTGTGGTATGGGTTTGAGTTTGGATTTTTCGTCAAATTATGTGTTTTTGATTTTGAACAACATTTTGAACGTTACTCGCACAATTTTTAACTAAGCTCTTTGCTACTGTTCCAAGGTTCATATGCTTTTTGAGAAATGACCTATGGTCTTCTATTAAAAAGTAAACAACATATTTTTCGCTATAACACTGGTTTGAAATTTTGGATTACGATTAGAAAAATTTGACGCATTTTGGAACTATTCAGGGAATACTAATTTGATTTATTTCTGACTTGTTTTTAATGTCAATTAAACACTAATTGCAAAACATATGTTTAGTTTTTACTAAATTTTGTTAAACATACAAAGAGATTGACTTTTTAAGAGAAATTTAGAATTTAATAATGTGACCTCTGAAATACGGTCAAAACTTCTGGGCCGAGTTCTGGGGTGTTACATTTTGATAGAATCAACTAATAAAAATATTTAAGAATGTGTTTGAGTGAGGAATTTGTGGCACTCATATCATTTATATCAAGATTTTCAAAATTCTAAAATAAGAATTTGCTTGTTTGGGTAAAATATAGAAGAATTTTAAAATTTGTGAGTAATTTTAGAAGGGATTTTAATAGCTTAATTCCTTTTCCAAATTCCACCTAAATAAGGAGTCAAAATTTCTAATTATCTCATTACATAATCGGGTTTTTTTCCTATATATTATAAAATAAAAAATTACTAAAATGACATGTTTAAAAAATTATGTACTAAAATGGTACATTCAAACTGGTGGAGGGTGGTGCATAGGCGGCACCACCCTAGTATTCTGACAAATTTGACTGAAAAAAATAATAATAACATAAACTGGTGAAGGCAATGTAATAGACAGCACCACTTTGTCCAGCCAAATTGATAGGCGGCACCACTTTAAGGTTATTGTTTAACATAAAAAAAAATTCATGTGAATATGATAAGTTAGGAGTCTTAATTTTTTTAAGAAAAAAAATCCAAATATATATTTTCCATTAGGTTTTCGTATTTAGGTTTTGAGGTTTGGAGTTTTAGGGTATATTTGATAAATCATTATAAATGTTCATTTCTAATTAAATGAAAATTTTAACATTTAATATTTTAAATATGTTTGATAATTTTTTATTTTTAAATATAATTTTTCAACAAAATAAGTTTTAAATGAGATAAATAGGTAGGTAGCTACTTATCACTTAATATACAAAATATTAAATTGATTTTACATTATTAAAATAAATTATCTTTAGAAAATGAGATTCAAATTATTATATTTAACTTTTATAAAAAATATTAAAATAATATAAAATATTATATTAATAAGATTAAAATAATTAATTAATTAAAATTTAAAAATCAGTATTTTCTTTTATCAAACAACATAATCATATTCATTAATTATATTTTACTAATTTTTCAAACAATTTTTAATATAAATTCAGCTCTTATAAAATTTAGGAATGAAAATTAGGTACTTAATTTTTAATACTTAAACTTTTAGCTTACCAAATAACATCTTAGAGTTTAGGGTTTTAATTTTTGAGATTGTGGTTTGCTTTTCTAGATTTAAGTGTTATGGTTTTAGCTTGAGATTTGGATTCTACCCTTTTACTAGTTAAGTGAAAACACTTCTAGTTTCACCTAATTTTAATCTTGAGTAAATTAGTTTTTTTTTTTCTAAAATCAAAGCATTTAATTTCTTTTCAAAAGTCAGCATCTAAGGATAATTAATCACAATATTACATTGCCTTCACCAGTTTAGACAAAGTGGTGCCGCCTATTACATTGCCTTCAATAGTTTTTTTTTTTCAGTCAAATTTGTCAGAATACTAGGGTGGTGCCGCTTATGCACCACTCTGCACCACTTTGAATGTATCATTTTAGTACATAATTTTTTAAACATGCCATTTTAGTATTTTTTTATTTTATAAAATATAGGTAAAATACCCTTGACTTATTTCTATTTCAAATGATTAATAATAATTCATATTCTCTCTTTTGGGTTACATTTACAATTTGGTTATTTTCCACATTCTTCACATCCACAGCTACCTCAATGATTTCCATCTTTAATATCGAAAGTGGTTCCTTTTGAATACAGTTTGACTGTTTTTAAATTTATGGAAATTCACTAACATCGATTCTTGAAACAGTAATTAATTTAGTTACAAGAAGTGAAAGTTGAAAAATTCTAAAATTGGGATGGCCAACGCATTGGTACCCAGAAATGGATAAGAGACAAACATTAAAACAAATAAGATTATTGGAATCCAAGTAGAGTCACAGAATGGAGAGAATAAAATATTAGAAATGGACATTAGAAAGACGACACTTTAGTGGGAAGAAAGGGACAAAATTGACCCATTCGTGAGCTGCATCTCGTCACTACCATTGCATGATGTATGGAAAGAGAGGAAGTTCCACATAAAGAGCGATAGACAAAATTCTTGTAGCTTATTTCTTGGCATATATACGACACTTGGAATAGAGGAAGACATGGGAAGTAGATCATTGCTCATGATGCCGTGTAGACATGGTTTTTGCTCGTCTGCTATATATACTTCTCTTGTATGATTCATGGGTTGATAGTGTATATAAACTTTCATATTAACTAATTAAACCATAGTTATTTCTTAAAATTTTCTTTATATGTACTTGTTAACTTTTTAGTCGTATTTGAACAAAAACTAAAATTTTGTATAATTTAATGATATATTCATAACAACAGTTGGAGTTTTCTAAAGGATGTATTGTTTTGAATTATTTTATTTCAAATTTTAACAATATACCTATAAATTGATATTATTATTGAAAAACAAATTTAATGGATAATTAAAATTAAAAACAAATATAAAAAATGAGAGAGCGCTATTTGTTGTATGATATATTTAATATTTTACTATATCTTTATATCTCCTAACTATGTTTGTAGATTTAAAAACTTCACTGACAATGTACCAGATATTGTTTTAGTATTATATATGTTCTTCTTATGATCCATGTTCGGGGTTTGTGGCTGCCTCTCTCAGTAATGTTATCTCCAAGGTATGAACCTACGTTTGTCCCTTAGGAGTACAATGTGCGTTACCATTTGATTACAATGTACCAAATATTATTCCTAAATAGTTATAATATAATCATATGGAAAAATAAATTAAGTTTTGAATAAACTAATCTAGGTAGTTAGTCAATGTGCCTTCAACTTATCTTGACTAGTATTGAATTTGCATTAGAATGAGTAATATATGGAACTTTATAGTTAAATCAAATAATTATATTATTGTTATTATGGATAAAATACTCTAAAATTTTCAACTATAGGAATTTATCTATAAAATGAAATGGTTTTGAATTTTTATTAGTATTTACATTTTATGTTTTAAATTATAATTTGTGAGTTCTACATTGCGTTCCTACAGTGAGCTTCTCATCAGCTCACGTATGGGAGCATAGTTTTGTATCCGTAAAAATAAAGGAAGTATTTTATGATTATATAAAATTGATTTACTGTTCTAAAACTTAATTTTGAAAGCATACAGATTATCAATAATTTTACTGTACCACAAAATATGAGACAATAACAAACATATGAGGGTGCATCGAAAATAGATCAAAAATTATGAGCCATTACCATAAAATATGCAAGAATTTATGAGAAAATATCAAAAAATTTGGTTATTAATTTGTAACCGGCTGAATTGATTAAAGCTTATGGTAAGGTTTTAGTTTTTAGGTTACAACAGAGCCCTATCAGTTATGAATGACCTCATTGCCACACAATACATGCCATTTTAGGGGGAAAATAAAAACAAAATGTAAAGTTGAAACTTACCCCAATTCAAAAGTCGAAATGTATTTTATATGATTGTTATGATGTATTGATGTGCATTTGCTTGGGGGCCTATAATTAATTAACAAATAGTTGAAGCTTGAAAGCAACAAAAACTACTTTTGCCTTGTCATATATCACCTACAAAAAAAAAAAAATCAGATATATGAAAGTAAAAGTGCCTGCTCTTATATGTAGTGTTTGAATTATAACGAACTGTACCTCTCAATTTCTGATGCCATTAATATTTATTTGTATTTTCTCACTTTTTTTTGAAATTTTCCATGTTATTGTTGGTAAGAAAGTTAAAAAATAGAGATGATGACAATGTGGTTAAGACGCTCCTCTCAGATTTAAAAAGAAAATCATCAATTGATATAAAACAAATTTTCTTCTTTTTGAATCAAAATGATCAAAAGCATCTCTCATCTTGTCCCCCCGAAAAGTCTCTGAAATTTCAATGTAAACTTGATTTTGACGTTAGTCCAAATTTGGCCGGAGTTGTTTTCTCTACCTATATGCTTCACCCATCATGACTTGAATCCTCCAAATTATTATCAGATAAGGCTTGGATCCAAATGTAATTATCTTTAAACTTTACTTACTCAAAATAGTCCATGTCTTTTATTTATGAAAACAAATGGATTTAAATTGGTTGGTTTAAGAAAATAATTAAACTATTTTGAGTTAAAGCAGCTACTATCTTTCAATTAAATTAAGATTCACTTAAAGGAAGTTTTCTTAGAAAATGGAAATAATAAATAGATAAATAACGGGTTTTTAATCTTCAATTTCAGCAATCAATAATTATAATTAATTACAATAATGGACCCAGATATAAAGTTTCCAATTCCCAATTCCAATAAGAAATAAAAAAACATAAAATAGAAAATTAAAACAAAAGTGAGTGAGTGAGTGAGAGAACATCACAAAGCTAATTTTGAGTCATATGCAGTACAATCAAGCTGAAATCCGGTCGAATGCAGAGATTTAAAAACGTTAATTAATTATTTATTTCTTCTCCAAGGAGAAGTTTTTGATTCCAGTGACCAAATTGCAATTCTCTAATACTTCAACAATTTATCAAAAAACAAGAAATTAAATTATGAGCAAGGAAAGCTAATTTACAAATATATATAATATTATATAACATCATATTCTTCCACCCATTGTGTTGTTGATCCCTTGTTATCCATTAACCCAGGGCTTAACCTAAGCATGAGAATACAAAACTCAACCTGGTTCAAAGCACCATCTCCATCTAAATCCCCTTCGCTCAACATGCAAATAATTTCATCGTCCCTCATGTCATGCAACCCCAACATAATGCTATTCTTCTTCAAGCTCTCGAACGTGATCAATCCTCTTTCGCAGTCCATCAACAGCCGGAACCCGTTGCAAAGCTCCCCTATGAACCCTTCCGCTCCTAGACTCTCCATCATCGACGGGAAATAATCCTCGAAATCCACTGCAATGTCAAGTTCCATCACTTTAGGGTTTGATATTGTTCTAACTTGTGGGTCAAGCTAAGTGAATAGGGAAGGTGGAGGAGGAAGAAGAAAGGAGGGGACTATATAAAGGGGGGGGGGGTGGAGATTAAGGTTTTTCCAGGAAAGAGTGAGTGGACATTGAAGACAATTGAATGTACCGATAAAAAAAAAAAAAACTAGATTTTTATGGTGGCATGGTGAGCTACCCTACTTCCTGGAAGTTGCATGGTGTATGTATACACCAATAATATATTCATTTAGTGTATGGCGTTGGGTTTTTTTTTCTTACCCATTGTTTTCACGTGTGTTTTGGGAGAAGTATAACCGTAATTAACGGTTAATTATTTCGTTAATCATTAGTAAATTTTTTATTTCTGAAATTAATAACACGACACAATAATTTAATATTGTTTGTTAAGAAAAATTTACACGGATATCATGATAATGCATAGTATACTCTAAAAAAATATAAATATAAATATTAAAAATAATATTATTGAAAGAGATAATTATAAATAGTAAATACATAAAATTCGAAAACTCCACTTTAAAGATAAAATATTTCTGCAACTTTCGGTTCTAGCACGTGTTTCCCATGTTATACCATTTATCTTTCAGTTGTTTTCCTTTATCAAATTCTTTACTTTAACCCTTTTTTAATATTTTCCTTCCTAGGAATCTTCCAATAATTAGGATAAAACAAATTCATTTTGTTTTGTTTTAATTTGCTTGGCTCACTGGATCTCGAATCTTGTCAAAATAAAGACGCACTTAACCATGGTCCATTGAGGACAAGAGAAGGGCCAATAATTAAATTGATAGTTAAAATTTAATATTAGCCCTTATATTTTGTAAAAATCATGAATTTAGCCTCTATACTATGTCTACAATAATAGATTTAGTCCATATTCTTCAATTGAATCATTATAAGTCTAGGGGCGTAGCTAAAAGGCTTGCCCCCTTGGTTCAGTTGAAAGTGTTTTATAACCCTTCCCCACAATTAAAAGATTTAATCTAGTCCTTTTTAACTTTTGATTAAATGAAAAAAAAAATAGTCATTTGAAAATTTAATAATTTAATTTTAGCATTTTTAATACAAAATTTTTAGATTTGGACCTCCCAAATTTTATAATCTTATTAATAATTAATAATTTAATTATATTATTGGGAGAGACAAACACACGCTCGAATATGGACCATAAAACGAATATAAAAATACACAAAAAAACATAAGTCAACAATCCTTTTTCAACGATTTGTATATTACTTTTTTTTCAAAGTTTTCATATTATTTATATATCTTTAAAAAGAAAAAAATTCATAATAAATATAATTTAGTAAAATGTACTTTTGGATAATCTTATATTTTGTCAACCAAACAACAAAATCTTACATTCTAGCCAAATGGTAATGTAACATAATCCGTAATGTGTTAAATAAATTTATATTTCTGTAATCTTATTATTAAAGATAATTTTATATTTTATGAACCAAACACTCCCTAAAATATGTGTCACCGTTATTGGTCATACTCGTTAAAATTAAAAACTTTATAACATTTATAAGTCCATGATTCCGATTGGATTAGGACGTACATAACCTGGTTGTAAAAAGTATCCTAAATTTGTTTTATTTTAAAAAAATAAAAAATAAAAAATAAAATAAAAATTTATATTAATATTCACAGGTATATTATAATTTATTTTAAATAAAAATATTTTAAAAATTATTTAATTTAAATTTGGGGCGAGATGAACCAAATCCACCAAACTAAGTACACCACTTGACTCATGAATAAGGTTACTAGCAATGCTTCGCATAATCTTCTCAAATAATATCTCCTAGCAATGTTTTTTCTTTTTTTTCTCTTTTAAATTTTATCAAGAAGATTAGGCCCCAAAATATATCAAAATAGTTTTGAAACAATCGAATATCAATATCATATATATCATAAAGTAAGGCACGCAAGTAAATTAGGAAATAATCTTATATTTAATAGATTAAAACTTTAACATGTGGATAATATGTAACACTCCCGATTCAGTTTAAGAGTTTTGGCTAAATCGAAAGCGTCACATTAATTATCGAAGTGATCTTGTAATTTCATTCTTTAATTTGTGTTGATTCTATGAAAATTGTTCTTCTGTTTTCAAGGAAAACATTCATTAATTGAACTCATTTTACTTAGCAATTCAATTACAATATTATTAACGTGAAGTTTGAAAAACGGTTAAAGCTAAAAAGACTTTCCAATACTTGAAGTATTTGTAAAGCGGCAAAAAACATTATTAAGAGTAATAATTTTCTAAACCAATTAACATGCAATTATCGAGTATTAACTAAGTGTCATGCTTTAAATTATTAAGTTAAACAACCCCAAACCTAAGATATGAAAGAAATTGTTATAATAAATGTTGATAATGGCAATAGAATGATCGCAAAAATAAGAAAAAATAAGAACACTTAGATTTTACGTGAAAACTCTTTCAGGAAAAAAATCACAGGCAGATGAGAACAAATTTACTAATGTTGAAAAATGAATGATACAAGAGAAGATTCAACTACATCTATTTATAGGTTGAAAAACCCTATTCTAATAAATGACAAATAAAAGAAGTGTAGTTCTATACAAATTCTACTTTTACGGTATGGTAGATCCCCTTATTTAAAGGAGTTTTGGCCTTTGGCCTTTCGCCCTCACATATCCCATTATTTTGCCACTATATTTTATTTTTTGAACAAGTGATGAGATTCGAGTCACACAACTCTAACATAACTAAAGAATTAATAATTACAACCCCAACAATGATTAAGGAAAACTTTAATGGAAACTTTAAAACATAAAGAAAACAGGCTACTAATCCGAGGCTCCTCCGATGCCATTCCGAGACCTAATTCTCTGCGCTACCTGAGAGGTAAAGAAAGTAGAAGTGAGTTTATGACAGCTCAATGTGAGTCTAATTTTTTAACCATTATTTATAATTGTACAAACAGTAAAACATTTAATTTATGAAATAATGGAAAATTAAGCATAATACAAGAAACATATGTAAATTAATGCATATACAGATTATATAAGATTATATATATGATGCAATGCAATTATAGTTTTAAGTTCCCATCCGTCTATCCTATCCGCCCTCGAGCATCGCTCGACACACCAAAACACATAAAAAAACTAACCATCCCAGATTTTCCGATAAAGATGGTCGTTCACTTGTCATATATGACGATGAATTTTATTATAATAACTTAACGTCCCGATTTTCTAATTTTGATGGTTTTTTAAACTATTATCCTGGTTTATCCGGTTTTGGTGACATTGTTGCCTACTTTGTGCAGTATTGTTTTTCGGTGTGGGCTTAAATTGCCACTATTTCCTATAGACCTCCTCCGTCCTCCGTACCCAATTCCATGTAATTATGCATGTATACTTAGCATATTATGCTATTTATCATCAATCGATGCTACATTCAATATTTCATAGTATCATTCATTAGCATGTATTTATGAACTCATTCCCATCAATTTCACATATACAATTAATTTATGCGAATTAAAATAATATTACATATGCAGTATCTTAATGTGAATTCAATAGGCCTAGTTCAGCTAACACATACATTCAGGTTCACTAAAAGGGTTCATACAAGTAAGGTTCGCACATACTGAGTTCGCATATACAGGGGGTTCGCATACATGGCTTGCATACATGGGTCGCACCTATGTGTTTCGCACATATGGTTCGCACTTAGGGTTCACATATATGGGTTCACACCTATGGGTTTGCACATACAAGGGGGCTCGCATAAATACATATACAGGGTTCGCATAGTACACATAAATAGGTTTCACGTAATAACATGTACAAGGTTCGCATATACACAAATATATAGGGTTCGCATAAATAGTCATGTAGGGTTTGCATGAATAACACATAGGGTTTGCGTAGCAATACATTTAGGGTTGACATGTATAAACACATAGAGTTCGCATGATATTCATGTAGGGTTTGCAAAGATATACTAGGAGTTCACCTGATAAGTCCTATATGATTTTGCATATGGGTTCGCATACAAAAGGTTTGCCTATACGGTTCGCACACAAAGGGGTTTGCATTTAGGGTTTTCTTATAGGGGTTCACATGCAGGATTTCGCACACAAGGAGTTTGCACACAGGGAGTTCGCCTATATTGATACTTATTTCCTAGTACTTCAATTAATTATACACAATGATTTAAGTTTAGATCCCACACCTGATTTTGTAGACACAAAAACCTTAATTTGATGAGGAGATTGACGATCTATTTGGGGGGGGGGGGAGGAATGATTTGAAAACCTTGAATTCTTTTGCTTGAAAATTTAATTGGTAATGGTGGAGAAAAGGATGAATTTTGGGAGTTTATCTTGAAAATTTCACTTGATTTAAATTCTAGGGTTTGAAAAGATTAGCTATTTATAAAACTTTTTTCCCTAATTGAAATAGATTTTAGGTATTCATGTAGAATTAGAATTATTTTAAATTAAGGACTAAATTTAAAAAAAATAGTTTTTAATGGGCTAGCTTGAAAATTCGATATTATTATGGGTAAAAATTAGAAAATAAAATATATTGGCTAAAAAGTACACAAGGGATTTTGAACTTAAGACCTAAGGAGAAGTTAAGGCCTTATCACTAAGCCAACAAATTCATTCTTATTAATTTCTTAAATAAAATAATTTTGAAGGCATTTTAAATTCTCTTACCCTACGCTTAAAAAATAAAATCTATATTTTATCCCTATTTCTTGTAACTCTATTTTTTTGGGATGTAACACATCAGCGGATTATTATTAAAAAATACATTATTTTTTGATTTCATTTTTTTTATATTTTTCATGTCCGTTTTACGGTCCATGTTCGGGGTTCCTAGTTGTTCCGCCCAGTAATGTCATCTCTAGGTTTCAAACATGAAAAGCGTATTTAATATGTGGGTCATAATTTTATATAATGTCTATCACATTTATCAAAAAATGTTAGTAAATTTTTTTTAGTAATTTTTTTCAATATTTATAATAATAATAATCTCTTACGAAAACTGTAGATATTATTAAAAATTAAGATAAAACAAAAATTAAAATTAAAAATCAAATAAAAGCAAAGAGAAAAACTAAAACCCCCAATCATTAGATTTGCTCGAGACACTCGAACCTAATTTCTTCAACGTCAGAAATAACAGAAAATAGCTTATCAAAGCATAAACAATGAGAAATAAAATAAGATGAAGAATCCCAAACATATAATAAAGTTGCCTTAACATCTCGATAAATCTATTGGAAGGAAAGAGTTAGAAAATGATCTTTAAGGATATAAGACAAAGTTCCAAATTCCGTTAAATATAGTTTCCATTTAGTGCCCTAAGATTCAAACTAAAAAGAAAACACTTGATGTTGTTAAATTCCAAAATGCGGAGGACCCCAAAACAATTACTATATCTTTGTATATATTTGGTTGGGAACTAATTGGAAGTGTTTGTCTTAGTCGACAGGGGGTTTTTTACAAAATTATTATAAAAAAAAATAAAAATAACCAAAATATTATTACTTTTTTATTTACCAAAATATTATAAATTTTTTTATTTATCAAAATATACAAAAAAAAACAAAAAAACAGAAAAAAAACCTGACAACAGCCTGATCAGGCCAATGACATTGGCGGCACCAAAGGTGCCAAAGAGATTGGCGGCACCAATGGTGCCAAAGGACTAAAATGTAACTATTTGTAGTTTTAAGGACCTGACATGCAAATTTACCATTTTAAATTTTGAAAGTGAATTGATGCTGCCGTGCGTGTGGGGCGCACTAAAATTAAAATGTGCTAATTGCCTTCTAAGCCTTTCTTATTTATTATTTTCTTTTTATTCCCCTTCAACTCACTTTTTTATTTAATAAACAAGCCATCAACTTATTTTTGTAGTTAAATAAGCTCTTAATCTATGATTTTTACTCATAAAAGCCCTTTATTTTATTATTAAAGTAAATATATTTTACCTAAAATAAAGCTATTTAAAAAGTATAAATTAATTAGCATTTTATGTATTATTTTGATAAATTGATGAGAATAGTTTATTTAAAAATTTACTAAATAGAGTTATTAAGAGTATATAATATAATTATGATTTATTTTTTCTATTTGGGTTACATTTATGGGTGATCAGTTTTATTATTACTTGAGTTTTTCAATAAGGCATGCTTGGTATTTCTATTAATTTTTTAATTAAATCTAATATTAGTTAAGTGATAATTAAGATACTTAGAATTCTAATTAAGTAATAACTCTATTTTAATTTAATAAACTATTCTCATTTAATAACTCTATTTTAAATTAATACACTATTCTCATTTTATAACTCTATTTTCATTTAAAATATAAAATTTCTTGAAATATAAAATTTGTAGCTTCATAATATCTTAAGAGACTATTTTAATTAAAATAGTCTAACATGTTTATGTTATAAGTCTATTAAGAATATATTAAATTTATAAATAGATAAAATAGTTTATGTTTCCATTATTTAGTCTAACATGTTTATGTTATAAGTCTATTAAGAATATATTAAATTTATAAATAGATAAAATAGTTTATGTTTCCATTATTTTTTCCTTTTGATTTAATATTAGTTAAGGAAATATATTAAATTTATAAAATTAAAATAGTTTAATTTAATTTTTAAAATTAAAATAGAGTTATTAAATGAGAATAGTTTATTACATTAAAATAGAGTTATTAAATTAAACTATTTTAATTTTATAAATTTAATATATTCCTTAACTAATATTAAATCAAAAGGAAAAAATAATGGAAATATAAACTATTTTATATATAAACATAAACTATTAAATTTAATAAATTAAAATAGAGTTATTAAATAAAAAAGTGAGTTGAAGGGGAATAAAAAGAAAATAATAAATAAGGAGGGCTTAGAAGGCAATTAGCCATATTTCAATTTTAGTGCGCACAGCAGCCGCAATTAACTTTCAAAATTCTAAATGGTAAATTTTCATGTCAGGTCCTTGAACCTACAGATAGTTACATTTTAGTCTTTGGCACTATTGGTGCCGCCAATCTCTTTGGCACCTTTGGTGCCGCCAATGTGATTGGCCTGATCAGGCTGTTGTCAGGTTTTTTTTTTATTTTTTATTTTTTTATATATTTTGGTAAATAAAAAAAATTTATAATATTTTGATAAATAAAAAAAAGTTATAATATTTTAATTATTTTTTTATAATAATTTTGTAAAAAACCCGTCCACAGGCAAGAGGGCAATTAGGGACAACTCTAGGATAATTAAAAAAAGAAAAAAAGAAGAAGCTGTTTAGATATAGAGAATGAGGTCATTTTTGTACTCTTTGATGCCCAAAAAGGACATCCCTGCTTCCCTCTATGCCATTGCCATTAGCCTATCACTTGCTTTGAGACAACAATTGACTTGGTCTGGATTTTAGCTTGGAGTTGGACCCTGCCTACTTACCCTAATAATTGCTACTTCATTTATATTTTACCCTAATAATTACAATTAATTAAGCAATTAATGATTACTGATACACTTAAGAAACTGAGCATGTGGCTAAGATGCAACAATGGCATTATGAATTATTTGGAGAATGAGGAATTGATGTTGAGTTTTCGGGGTTTATTCTCCCCCTCCCATGAGGACAAATCAAAGATTAGACAGCCCAAAATGACGTGTTTCCTCTTTTTGGGGACAAAAAATAGTTGAATTAGACATCAAATGATGTGATGTAAGGTTTGCAATAAGTAAACAGGCTGACGTAACTTTTTCACTGGTTTCATCTTTAAGACAAACGGAAGTTTCAATGCAGTTTCCTTTAAAGCAGTAAACCCCTCTTTTTGATTGGTTTTAATTCAAATAACATCAAAATTCACATAAGATATTGTGGTCACAAAATTTTTGTTAATCAATGTTTTTGGTTTCATATATATTATGAGCCTGTTTCATGATCTTTCCATCACTGATTCACATAAAGCAGGAAAATTTATTGTAGGAGGACAGGTTTTCTCATAAAGTTAAATGATATATCCATTTTAAAAATTTATTTTAGATTTTCCTAAGGACAAATTGATATCTAGATACTATTTGTCAGGTTCCTTTTGAAAGTGTATTTTAATAATTATATATGATATTAATGCATAATGAATTTAGACAAATTGATGTCTATGCATTCACTTGTTTAAGTTCATTCTGAGTGTGTATTTCTAGTAATTTTATATTTTTATAATTTCAACAAAAATATAGAAATATTTTTTAAAAAAAATCGGTAATGTAAAATGTCACATCCCAAAAATAGAGTTAAAGAAGATTTGAATTTGTAGTTGATTGATTGATTGGATTTAAGCTTGAATATGCATGTCTGTTAAAGTTTTGGTTGCATGATGGATGATATGCATGTGCTTAGTGAATTTTTGTTATAGATGCTTGAATGACTTATTGAACATTGAGACAAGCTTAAAATGACCAAATGGTAAGGTATGAACCTATAATGCACTTAGGAATGTATAAGATGCAAATTTGACATGTTAAGTAATATGAAATTGTGACTTTAGGTTTACATGCTAGTATGCTTAACTGGTTAGAGTGTTAATGTGTGTTAATGTATGTTTTAGTGTAACTGAGCATGGTTTGTATGATCTATGTATGACATATGATATGAGTCCTTAAATGCTATAAAATGACTTGAAAATTTGCATGATTAAGTCTTATATGGGTAATTCCATAATTTTACTCTCGATTTTATAAAAGGTTTTACTAAAATATTTTACTAAATTTATGATTTAGTCCTTAAACTTTACTTTAAAAATTAAATGAGGTTTACTTATCGGTTTGGTATTTTCTTTCAATTATTGCCATTATTAAATTGTTCTATACCGTGCATATGATTTAATTGTTGAATTACGAATGTTATTTATGCCGTATGTTAAATAAAAATGAATATTAGGCTTGATGGTTTCCGTGTATCTAAGTCATTTTATTAGAGTTTATCAAGGGTGAAATGAATTAAATTATTAATAATGAGACTTGACTATGGGTATTAATTATTATATATAAACTTAAGTGGAATGTGCTAAGAACTATAAGGTCAAATAAGTTAATAAAAAAATTGAGCAAATGTGTAAGCTCATAAAGAATATGTAAGTTGAGCCCGCAATAAATATATACAGCAAAGAAATAAGAATAAGTAAGAAATAAGATAGAGACTGAATGGTTAGGTGTTAGTGCCTCCTCTTTAAAGCCAAGGTTTAAACCACCCTTCTCTTATTTCTTTCCCTTTTATTTTCAGCAACCTAGGATAAAAGTCACATTAAAATATATATTGTTGGGGATAAAACATAATAAAAAATGGGCAATAGCCCAATGGTTAAAGCATTAGAACACTTCTCAAAAGACCCAAGTTCAAGCTCTATTTTTCCTTATAATTTGTAATTTCGTAAAGTTTCATGAAAATTAAAATATGTCCAGTTAAGTGTCTAAATTAAATAAGAAATGAGCAATAGGTTCAATGGTTAAGGCATTAGTACTTCTTTCATTCCAAGGTTTGAACCCACTCCTTCCTCTTAACGTTAGGAATTTAACCAATTCTTTCGTAATTAGAATTTACAACTTGCTCATTCTCAAAATTCCAATAGAACTAGAACTCCACCATCTTCTTCTATTCTTTTCCTAATTAGATTTTCAATTTACCCCTTTTCATCCTAATAGAATTTGCTCTTCATATTTCTATTTACCCTCTTTTTATTTTTCTCTCTATTTTCTTTACACTATATTTTCAACTTAATTGTTGACAATTACTTTGCTTTCCAGAATCAAATCATCCTCCACTCAATCAGTCTCTCTATCGATTTTGTAATTATCGTCAAATAACATCCTTAATATTTGCCAAAGAATCAATAAATACATCCCAATCTCAATGATTAATCTCGAATTTTTATATAATTTCTATCCCATGCTAGTCTTTCAATCGATTAAATAATATTTTACGGATCTTGCTAAAATCTTTCATTAATCTCGTAAAATCTTGATACCAATGTTAATTCGTGCAAATTTATCATTGAAGGACCTGATTTAGGCAAATGGAATCATATTTGATTGCAAGGAATGTCGATCGGACTCTTAGTGAAAGGTGTGTGTTCTATCCCAAGTGAATCAGTGGTGATTGTGTGTAGGAATAGGGCCACACGGGCAGACCATAAGGTTGGACCATATGATCATGTGCCCTTGTGAGTCGTAGGATACTTCGTGAACTACACGGCCCTAGCCTATTACACGGTCTACCACACAACCATGTCCTTCTTGTAGGGTAACTTTATCATTTTACACACACCCATAGTTTGTTACACGGCCTGACCACACGACTATGTAACCCTTCCACATGACCCATAGCACCTCACACGGCTTAGCCATACGACTGTGTGAATCTTGTTTTACAGTTTTGCATAGAATTTTATGAATTGTTCAGTTTAGTCCTTGTATAATCCCTGAACTATTTTTAAAAATTTTATTTACTCGATTGAGTCTCTGATATTATGAACATGCTAGAACTGTGATTGGATGTTTAAAGTGCTACTGTTTAATAATGATATGTGAATATTTATATCTACTGTCACTATCTTTCTGATGAATAGATACTGTTATTTTTACTATTGTATTACTGGTTGCATGCCTACTTTCATTGTTGAACCAAATACATGTTAAACATGCCTACTATTACTATTAAACTGAATACATGATAAGTATGTCCACTGTGTAACACCCTTTACTCGGTCCGATTGTCGAACCCGAGTAATAGAATGTTACAAACAAATACAAACCATTTTCATACAAATTATAACTTAAAATCTCAATTAATCATCAAACAATTCATGAACAATCAAATTAACATGTGTTTCAATCAATTTTAGTTTAATATCGAGCTTACAGAAGGTTAAAACTAAGCAGGCAACTATAAGGGATCAAATTGAAACTAATTCAAATAGGTAGGAAAAAAATGTAAACAAAGGTCACACGACCGTGTCCCGTGGCCATGTGCGAAAGCTAAACCAGTGTGTGATGAACCACATGGCCATGTCCCTAGACCGTGCAACTAACTGTTGCCGTGTGTACCAAAATCATCTAAATTTTTACAAACCACACGACCGTGCCATAAGCTCGTGTATGGCACACGGTTGTGTGCCAGGCTATGTCTCAAGCCGTGTGTACCTGTAGTTACCTTTCAAAATAAATTTTCTAGCATAGTCTACTTAGGCTAAAAGTCATCCGTTTTAAACCATATTCAGCTACTTCAAAAGCAAATCAAAACATACCATAACCATCATTTAAAATCACCATCTTATGTGCCTAACCAATATGCCCAAATTGGCACCTCAATTCACAAGTTAAAACTAACCAAATGAATATATATACAACTATACCGATATGACTTTAAGGCACCTTAACCAATTCCATTATACTAAGCACAACCAAAAGAACATACCAATACCAAATCAATGATCACTAAATGATATATTAACCATTAACTTCTCAAGCACCAAATAACCAATCAACCACTTCACATTTGATTTCAAATTAGCCTTTTAACCTAAATACTAGAACTACCAAATCTATTCAAGCAAAGTATAGATATAACATCAAACTTACCAAATCACTTATAAGGCATCGCCTAAGTATATCATCCATCATACTATTTCCAAACATCAACCAAAACACATCACTTAGCATGATATTGTCTCAACCATTAGAACATTAGGCATATAACCCAAACAACCTATCAAGACATCAACCACATAACCATTATCATCACATAAATATATACACTTATATACATAGTACAAAAAAATACCATCAAGATACAAAATGATCATAATAACCAAAAAACTTCCTAGGTACATGCCAAGACCTAAAATAAACACATCACAAACACTTGAGTTCGGGACTGTTGTTGGATACTGAATCGATGGTCGAATCGCTAAGTACCTAACCTACGCACGGGAAAATAAAATCGTATGCTGACTATAACTCAGTGGTATTTGTATAATCTAAATTTTTAAACAAAATAGAGATCATTAAGATCCAAAATTTAATTCAAGTAATGATATGGAATATAATCAATATCAGATACCAAATTACCAATTCTTTGATCACAACCAATTCATCATTTTAATATCAATACATGACAATTATTTGTCAAAGTACATATGATAACTCAATTCATAGATAGACAAATTCCATCTAGGTTTTCAATTTCATAAACATTCATTGATCATCACCATTCATTATTCCCATTTCCATTCACCATTTCGTATTCTTTTTCATATTTCAATTTCATTTCTCATCATTTTCCATTTCAATAATACTATCTCGATTTTACCATTTATTTCACTATTAACACAACTTAGACTCTGACGGATACACGGATCCAACCAACACGCTAGTTTGGCACCCAATGCATCATCAGATAAATCTGAAGCAAATAATTGCACCCAACACTATAAATAAGTTGACACCCAGTGTCTCATCGATTAAAATGAAGTAAATTGGTACCCAATGCCTCATCGACTCGTAGTCGAAGTAATCTTGAACACTTTCTATCCTATGACATACCAACTATATCTAACTTTACCTGAATAGTTAATAGGGTTTCCATTTCATATTTCATTATCCACAAATATCCCAATTCACACTTATTTATTCAACATATGGAAACAATAGATCATTACATTACATATTCAATTTCACATTTGCATAAATATATACACTTTTCATAAGTATATAATTTAGTCCTTAGATATATCAGTCAATTTAGTTTAACCCCATTCATTTCATTGTCACAAATAAGTCACCTCACATTCTTACCATACACAAACAATTCAAAATGAAGCAATTTACTAGTAGTTCAAATTATAGAAACACAAACTGTAAACTTCAAACTATTCGTCGACGACTTTGTCTTTTCCTTTCTTTTTCGAGGAATCCGGGTCAATGTTAGCTACAGATTAAAACAAATATAACAAATTATCGATACACAACCAATTTCGCTTTCAATTACTAAATTAGGCAACTTTTTCATTTTATTCAATTTAGTCGCTAAAATCGGGACTAACATAACCTTCACATTTAGCCCTCTAATTTAATGTCAAATTCTTTAGAGTCCCTATAGGACTTTTTATTTCTCAATTACACCCCAAATTTCAAAATTTTTGCATTTTAGTCCCAATAGCACAAAATAATCAATTGACTTTACAATTTAGTCCTTTTTCTATACTAAGCTTAAAATCTATCAAAACCTCACCAAAAGCTTCAATTATTTAACAATGGTGACATTCACAATCCTTAACAATACTAAAATTTATGATACGGGTCAACTAGCCTAAATTATCGGGATTTCGAAAACATAAAAATTATAAAAAAATGACTAAATTGAACTAACCAAATTAGGGTTTGAAACTTTTAAACCCTTTTGATTTCGTCTTCTCCTTTTCTTCTTTTGTTTTTGAAATGTTGAAGAATGAAAAGAGAATGGATGTTTTTCTTTCAATCCACTAATATATCATATTTTAATTTAATTAACTATTAATTTCATTTTATTAAAATTTTATAACATTTTAATCTATTATACCTTATTGTTGTCCACTATTAATAGATCATTGGTCTAATTGCTTCAAAAGTCCCATAGTCATGATCAATCTTATAATTTAATAACAATTAAACTTTTGACACTTTTACTATTTAGTCCCTGTACCATAATTAAACACTAATTCGACAAATTTTCCTAACCAAAATTCAATTCACTTCTAATATTTATGAGTCTTGTAAGAGGCCAAATTCGCCCGGGCCCAAAATCACAAAAAATAAAAAAACCAAAAAGATAATTAATTGTCCAAAAGTCCAATTACAAAAACAAGCCCAGATTCCACTACCCTAAGTACAAATCAGCTAAACCTAACCCGATTAACATAGCCCAAACCTAACCCAAAGCCAACTCGGCCGAAATGGCCCAACACCGGAAAACCCTAGCAGCTAGAGTAAGCCTCCGTAGCCTAGCAGAGCCAAGCTTCCCCCTGGCGTGTTGCGTGCTGCAGCGTGTGTAGTGCCTCTGAGCCGAGCCACGCCACCAACAGGGACCACGCCGTACGCACGCCCGTGCACATTTGTACCTGCAGAAACACACAAAAAATAGTAGATATGCACGAGAAACACAGCAGCTAGGGGGGGAGCGAATCAAAATCGTAATAGCAGAAAATAAAAGGAAAAAAAGAGGGATTCGAGAGGGGATTTTTCTTTTTATTTTTCTTTT
Organism: Gossypium raimondii; assembly: GCF_025698545.1. NCBI lineage: Eukaryota > Viridiplantae > Streptophyta > Magnoliopsida > Malvales > Malvaceae > Gossypium > Gossypium raimondii. The sequence goes on from NC_068565.1 coordinate 7,291,040, forward strand.
TGTTTTCTGTAAAATCCGGCTATATAAAAAGCCATTCATTTTGTATTCGAGGGGAGAAGGGAGGCATATTGTAAAAAACAAAAAAGAAGATCAGTACACAGAAAATCAAAGTGTTTTTGAAGGTGATTTGAGTTTTTCCAAAGGTGATTTGAGTTTTTTCCATTCTTTGATTCTTTTCCTTGTTTGTTTACTATTTGAGAAGAGAAAAGCAAAGAACGAGAGAGAGGTTACCTTCATTTTAGCGCCATTGAATCCCCGTCCGCTTCGTCGCGATCAGAGCGTGGACGGGGACTGAGGGTCTTTGAAAGGGACAGTAAGACCGAGCGGCGCAGAGGGTTTTGTTCTTTTTTTTTCTTTTGGTTTTCTTTTCGATTAGGGGGAATATGAGATAGCTTAGGGTTTGGTGTTTTAGACGGTGAATGGAGCGTCGTCATTTGAGCCTAGGGCCATGGCTTCGAAACGGCGTCGTTTGCATGCATAAATCCGCGCAGTGACTCGATCCGGGGAAGGATCCACGCATTTTGGCCGTTTGGGTTATTTGCAACCATAATCCCTCCGCCTTTTATGATTTCGCGATTAAACTCTTTTTTATTTTTCTATTTCGCCTTGACATTTTTGTAGCGTTTTATTTTGGTCCTTTTCGAAACGCTGCCCATAGAAAGGCTGGGCTATTTACTGTTTAGATCCCTGCCTCTTCGCGCGTATTGTATTATTTCAAAATTTGATTATCTTTAAATTGATTTATTTTAAAATTCCTCTTTTTTATTATATGTTATTTTAACTTGCTTTGTAAATGATTTATTTTAATTTATTACATATTATTTGGTTTTTAGTTGCTTTATATACATTAATTTTAAAATTACCCTATACTATCTGTTTTAAATTGATTTATATTAGCTATTTAAAACTCGCTTTTACATACTATTTATTTATTATCACTTATTTAAATCGTTTTATATATCTATCTTCAAACCCTATTTCACTATATGCTTGGGTTATTTCAAACTATATATATATTATTTATTTTCGATTTTCTTATACAAATAATTCATTAATTTCGCTTGTTTCATATTTCTTAAGTTATTTTAAGATTCATACAATTTCATAAGTGTTAATTTGTTTGGTGCTATGATTGACCTTTAACTCATTAGCCTTTGAATGTCAACATAATATATGATGTCAGATTATTGCTCTTATGTGCATTGTATTAATTATTTGTATTGATTGATTATTTGTGTTCATTAGTGTATATTTTGGCTTACAAACTATCACTTCGCATTGCACATTCCATCGCGCTTTATTTGCTTAGAAAGTTACGTTCAATGTGGTTTAAGCCTTGAAACCATTTTATTCAAAGCTTTCAAAATAACGCAAGCCCTCAGAATTTGGAACTTTCGAAAGAATTGAGCCCTAACGTATTGGGTTCCAATTTTCTTCGTTGAATCTAAATGATCGATATTTTCCTTTAATCAAAACGCCAATAAAAAGCTCATTCTCGCGAATTCAATACGTGGTGTCCTAACGCATTGGATATGACATATTGTTTTCTCGAAACGAGGATTTTTCTAACGAATGAATAAAGGCAATATTCGATATTTGGGATACTTTGAAATCGAGCCCTAACTTACTGGGTTTTGATTTTCTCATTTAATCCAAATAATCAGATATCCTTCTCAAAACGCGTGGGTTTTAAAAGTTAAAAGATAAACCTAATTTTGATGATTGAATTGTCGCACCCTAACTCATTGAGTGTGGCAATTTATTCGAAATGAGTGCATCTTATTATTCACCGCGGTTTATTCAAATTCAAGATAAAGGGATCACATTTTAAAATCTTTTCAAAATTTTGACATTAAGACATTAAACAATCGATTTGGTACCAATTTTGGGCGTTACGAGGGTGCTAACCCTTCCTCGTGCGTAACCGACTCCCGAACCTATTTTTCTCAAAATTCGCAGACCTAAAATTATTTTAAAGGTGATCCGATCACACCTCAATAAAAGATCAGTGGCGACTCCCATTTCCATTTTTAAAGTCGATCCCCGTTTTTTTCAAACCTAGATAAAAATGGTTTCGACAAGTCTGATTTACAAAATCAGGTTTCGAAACCACATTTTTGACACCACTGACTTTCAGGTTGTTACATATTGTTTTGTATTGTATTATTACTAGCATGTCATAGTGCATTGCATGAGATGGGACGCTTTGAAATGAGGAAGTACCGAAAATTTATTTGCAAACATTAACGGTTTATCCACAAATATACTAGCAACGTTTACCTACAAACTCGTTGTGTATTCACAACTACTGACAGCATATTAACCCGCAAACACTAGTGGTTTATCCCCAAATATACTTCCAAATTTTTTCTGTAACCACGTCGTGTATTCACAACTTACTGGTAGCATATTAACCTGCAAACACTGGTGATTTATCCATAAATCTACTAGCACCTTTTATCTACAAACCTGTGTTGTATTCACAACTACTGACAGCGTACTAACCTGTAACACTGGTGGTTAATCCATAAACTGGAGTGTCCAGGATATAAGAGTACTCGGGAACTCTTACTGTAGAGTGTAGTGATGGGGTAGGACATTTTCTGTTAAACTGAAACTGCATTACATTCATAAGCATGAGCATACAGAACTGTGAATACTGAGATACTATACTGATGATTTGATCTAAAATACCTACATCTGAATTGCTATTTAGATTAAGATTATTCTATGAGTTGTTATTCGGTATGATTTGTCTACTGCTTGCACTGATTTTCTTGTGATTGAACTTACATTGAGCTTCTTAAAGCTCACTTCTCTTATTTTTCATATTTACAGATAACACACCACGTTAGGACGTGGACTCGACATACGGAGGGCTTAGCTCGGATTGATCTTTTTAAAAAGTATTTTGGATTTATTATTTGAAAATTTCTATCATTTTGCAACTGTATCACTTTATTTGAATTGTGCATAGGACTTCAATTTTGGATTTATTTAGCATGCATGGTATTTAGGATATTGAAACACGATTTTTAATATGTATACAAGTCTGATTTTAATTAATTATGCATGAAATATAATTTTTATTAAAACTAAGTTAAATATCACTTTTCCACTGCAAGATTATAATCAAAATTCTGAGTAATAAATAAATAAATGGGAAATTAACTAAGTTTTTTAATAGAAAAATAGTCATTGTTACATAGGTTAGCTAATCTAAATCGATTTTTGATAACTTGTAAGTTTTTTTTTTTTCTGAAAATAGACTAAGGTTTCTTCTAAAGTAAACAAATGTTTTAATATGACCATTTTAAAAACTCAGATAGCTTACTGGGCTATTTTGGTGGCTAATGCAATATTCTAAATTTGGGCTTAACGTCTAGGTCAGGTCAGGAATGTTACATTTAGTGGTATTGTAACAACCCGATTTTTTACCCTAATCGGAACAGTAGTTTCGGGACCACAAATCCGAATTAGAAAAATATTTTAATATTATTTTCTATGTTTGTTATGTGTGAATTTACTAGTGTGAAAATTTCGTGCTTTAATTTCGCCGTTTGAGTGTCCGATTAAATAAAAGGATTAAATCGCGTAAAATAAAAATTTAATGGTTAAATATGAAAGTGCCTGATTGTTGTTGTCTTTATAATTTAGAGGTTTTATGATGCAATTAGCCCACTATGTAAGTTAGTGGGTGGCAAAGGACTAATGTAACCTTATTATATATGTTTTATATATATATTAGTAAAGGTTAATATAGTAAATTAATAATAAGGTTAATATATGTTTAATATAACAAATTAAAAGCCATGTTCTTCATCTTTTGGCCGGATTTGAAAAAAAATAAAAGGGTTTAAAGCTTTGTTTCATTCGGCACTTTCAAGTTTTGATTAAGGTATGGATTTTGTTCGATTTTTGATGATTTTTATGTTTTTGAGATCGTGGCTTCAAATACTATCTGACCCATGCTTGAATTTTTGATTTTGATGAATACTTTGAGCTATGCCATTGATGAATAATTGTGTTTTGTGATGTTTGATAATGAATAATGAAAGATATGTTTTAGATTAATATGTTTTGTATTGGAATTTTTGGTGAAATTGAGTAATTAGGGCTAAATTGCAAAAATAATATTTTAGAGACTAAAATGTGAAATAAATAAAATGTGTGGACTTAGATGGACTATAGTAAGATTTGGCCTAGATATGGTATATGCAAATTTTGTGTATTTTGTGTTTTATGCAATAGGGACTAAATTACAAAAAATTGTGAAATGTCAGGGGTAAAATGGTAATTTCCCATTTATGTGTTTTTTTGGATTAAATTGAATGAATGTGTGTTTAAGTTAGTTAAATTTGAATTTATTTAGATCAAGAATGGAAGAAAACGGAATTAGATCGGGGGAAATCGAAAGTAGTCGAATAGTCGATTATACAGTCCGTCGACATCCGAGGTAAGTCTATTAGCAATTAAGAGTTGTTAAGTTAATATTTATACATGTATACTAATTGTATTTGGTATTGAGATAAAAATAAAAGTATGATTAATTGAATAAATTTTAAGTTATGAATAATTTATATAATTATAATGTTCGAAAATACAAGTTTAATCTTGTATAAATTTATGGTTTGAAATAAAATATAAAATGTATAAAAGTACAGATTATATTCGAATAAGTAAGTATATATGTATATGTATTCGTATGTTTAAAACACTCGAATATATATATATATATATATATATATATATATATATATATATAAGTTTTGAATTTAGTTAAAGTATGAATATTGAATATGTATAAATTCTTGGTTTAGATTCAAAGGTATTTATAACTTGTTACTATATAAGGTTCGAATATACATATATATATGTATATACATGTATAAACCTTTGGAATTAATTTAAGACATGTAATTCATGAGTATATATGTAGTATTGAATAGGTATGTTTATGTGTGAGTTGAAAATATATGTATATGCTATATTTGATTGGATATGTTTCTATACATCCAATTTAGGTAGGATATATGTGTAAGATATTATGAAATGCAATGAAGCAAGTATATGCGTATATGTTCTTGAAATGAATTTAGGTATGGAACTTATATATGTTTAAGAAAGTTTCGATTATGTGAAATTATTCATGCGAAAGTTCTTGAATGGAAATGAATATATGAGGTTGTTAGGTTGAACGACTAATATAAAGTGATCGAATATAATTCAGACTTATTGTCTAGCAGGCTTGATGCCGGTGATATAATTCAGACTCATTGCCTAGCAGGCTTAATGCCAGTGAAATTATTCGGACTATAAGTCTAGCAGGATAAAAGCCGGTGTATTAAATCAGGTTTTACAACCTAGCATGCTAAATGCCGGTGATTATATTACTGGTTTCAATATATTGAATATGTACGTGATATATAAATAGTATATAGATTTGAAGATCAAGTATATATATTTGATTAATAAGTTTGATGAGCAGATAAATACTTGTTATTATATATTTGGAGAGTATATATATATTTATATACATACACGGTTTATTACACTTGTTATATATGAAATTATATATATATTTGGTTATATGCATATAGTAAATTTATATATGCATTTGGTATATGTTTTAAGGAATATGTTTGTACTCGGTGTTATATATATATATATATATTGGTAAATGTGATTATATCTGAATATATTTATTTGATGTATATGTATACTCATTTGGTTATGATAATTTGTTAGGTCCAAATACATAAGCATTCGGTTATTCATAATTGAAATGTATATACATTAAGTTTTAAATTATGAAAATTTCATATGCATATGATTATATGCAATAATATGTAATGCATTCGTAAGTAGGACTTTTGACGAATGCATATATATATAAATTGGTGGTCTACATATTATTTATATTTATATATGAGTTTAGTGAATTGTATTTTGTGAATTCATATGTTTGATTATAAATAAGGGGATTATGAATAGCAAATATTCAAAAGACAATATATATGTGATTTTTGTAAATTCAATAGATATACCAAGAACTCATTTAATTGTTTTTTTTATTTTCTTTATATAATTTGTTAAGCTTTAGATTTACTAAGCTTTAATAGCTTACTGTGTGTGTTTTTGCTTACCTCTGTTTTATAGATTTTGGAGTCGCGTTACGAGCTCGGGGATCATCACAATAGTCTATCACACTATCGACTTCTTTCGGTATTTTGTTAAAGTTGAACACGATCTTATGGCTTGTATAGGCTTGATTATGTTTTTGGTTAGTTTTGGATCATAATATATAAATAGCCATGCGAAAATGGTTTAATTTCCATGCTTGTGTTCGGTTTGCTTTAAAAATGGCTTGCTCATGATCATTTTGTTTAAATTGGGTTTTATGTGTTTTTGAATGGGTGCTTGATGTGTTTAATTTTTATGCTTGAATTTGACTACATTTGATCATGATTTGAGCTTGCATTTGAATGAGATATTCAAGTTACATGTATGTGATAAATTTGGTTTATGTTAGATATTAAAGTCTTGTGATATAAGTTGAATAAAAAGGTGATATTTAGTTATGTGTTTCGGCAATAAAATTTGATTGATTTAAGAGACTTGTTTATGTGTACTTGTAAATTGTTCGGATGTGTGCTTTGTTTAGTAATGCCTCGTAACTCTAATCCAGCGACGGACGCGGGTCGGGGTGTTACAGGTATCAGAGCTACAATTTTACAAAAATTGAATTGTGGATTTTTGAATGAGTCTGCATGCATGTCATAGAAATGGGTAGTTCGGTGAAAACCATGCTACAAGTTTTTGAACAATTGATTTTCTTCAGGAAGTTAAATTTGAGACTCTGATGTCAGTCCTGCTTTAGTTACTATTACTTTTGAGACTTTAGATAACTGTAATCTTAAAATGATAAACATTTAGAAAATAGCTAATGTTTGAACTTTTATTTGAAAACCGTAGATAAACCTTAGACTCAAAGAAACAATAGTGTTTCTGTTAAACCAAAAATTTAGGGTAGAGGAAACTGTTAGTGAAATTACTGTAGTTAGTCATTTGGGACAGTCCGTGGTAGTGAATAGGATCTTCAAGGAAAGTCTGTTAGAAGTTTAAAGAGAAGTATTGCCTGGGATTACATTGAAATCAGTGTTGTCCAGTAGAAGCATGGCAGTTGATTTGAAAAAAAGGGATAACAAATTTTGCGGCTAAGCGACTAAAGTGTCAATAGGGAAAATTTTGGGGACAATTTTTTAAGGATGAGAGAATTGTCACATTTTAAAAATAGGGTTAAAAGAATTGAGTTTGTGGTTGGTTGATTGATTGGATTTAAGATTGAATACGCATGACTGTTAAAGTTTTGGTTGCGTGATGGATGATAAGCATGTGCTTAGTGAATTATTGTTATAGATGTTTGAATGACTTGTTGAACATTGAGATAGGATTAAAGTGACCAAATGGTAAGGTATGAACTTTTAATGCACTTAGGAATATATAATATGCAAATTTGACATCAGAAATTTTACGTGGAAAACTCCTTTGAAAAGGATAAAAACCACGGACAAAGGAGGCATCGGATTAACATTAATAGAGTAAACAAAAAGAGAGTACGATGAGAATAAAAAACCCATGCCTCGAACACAAATCTTACACCCAAAGCTTTCACAAAAGGGGTTTAAAAAGATTCTCTCAAACTCTCACCAAAACTCTATATGTGATTACATCTTGTTACCTTAAAAAAAGCCCTTACTAATTGGCATATTTGAATCAAGGCTACAAAAACCCTTTAAATAGGCTAAGATTAGAGCTCTAATCATACTAAAATAACCCTGAAGTAATCAAAGTCCAACTAGGAGAATAAGTCTTGCTTGGAGTCTAAAACGTAACTACATTAGGTGAGATATTGTCGCGACGTCACGAGTATTCTCATTGTAACGTTGTCCCTTGCTCGTCACGTCGTTGTGATGTCGTGCATCTATCATAGAGGTTAAGGATTGTCCCATGCAAACTTTTTTGAGAATTTATTTCCACTTTAGGTTGAGGGACATGAAATTTTAGGGACCTAAATTTACCTAGAGTAGAGGTAATTTCCTAATTTATTTGGATTAAGGTATTTACAAAAAAAGATGGGATGACTATTTTCCAATAGTTTACCATATCCTAAAGTTCAATTCAGACCATAAACTTTATTAATTATCACTAATGCAGTGAAAAGGGTTTGGATAGAGGCAATTTTTTTGGGTTTTCTTGGGTTGGCTTGATCATGTTGAATTTAGTGACGTGGTTAAGAATAATTGTGGTAATTGCCAGTCAATTGCAGAGACAGTGGTCAATTCCAAATGGAAATATAGTAAGTGGAACAAGAATGTGTTTGGAAGTTTTGGGAGAAGAAAGAAACAAATTCAAGCTAAACTACTTGGGATACAACATTCATTTAAAATGCGTTCTGCTAAACATTTGAGACGCTTGGATTGTGAACTTTGGAAAGAGTTTAAACAAATTATTGATCATAAGGAGCTTTTATGGAAATAAAAGTCTAGAGTGAAGTAGATTATGTAAGAAGATCAAAATAGTAGATACTTTCTTAGTCGAGTTATGGCACGTGAATGGAGGAATCAAATACAGGCTTTGGAATTTCCTAACAGAGAATAGTGTTATGTTGAAGAAATTTTAAAAAATAGGGCACTTGTTTTTTCAAAAACATATATTCTATTGAAGGGGATGTTGTTGATAAGTTTCCAGCTATTGGCATGTTTCCTACAATTAACACTCTGATAACTTGAGGATTATGATATGGTAGCAGAGTGTCATTGGCTAAAGTTAAAGGGGTTCTGTATGAGATGACTCCATTAAAAGCTCTAAGTATAAACAGGTTGCATGCTCAATTTTTTCAGAGACCGTATGAGACAATGGACTTTTCAATTTTTAATATGGTCAAAGAGATTTTTTTTTGGAAGCATATTGAGCCGAAACTAAACAAGGCCTTACTAGTTATGTTGTCTAAGATTATTATAAAGGTAATTTTTCACTAGTTGAAAAGGGTTTTTCCATGTTTGATTGTATTGGAACAAGTAAGCTTTGTTACTCATAGCATGAGATTTTGTAAGGGAAAAACTAGTTGGGTGGTGATAAAGGTTTATTTGGAAAATGATTATAATTGGATTAGATGAGATTTTCTCCATGATTCTCTAAATGTGGTAGGCTTTCCAAGGGATTTGACGGAGGTTATTAAGACGTGTCTCAATGGCATTGGTGCAGGTACAATGGAATAACTCTTATATTGATAAATTCATACTATCGGGGGGAATCTTTTAGGACGATTCGTTGTCCCCCTACCTCTTCGTGTTGGGTATGGAATGATTAGGACATAACATTCTGAAAGTGGTTAAAAGGAAGGAGTGAGAAGTGTTTACTCTACAAGAAGGGGTAATCCAATATCTCATCTTTTTTTGGCTGATGTCTTAGTCCCTTTTTGTAAGGTAGATGTTGGACAAGCTATGGTTATTATTCAAATCCTTATAGAGTTTGGGTACTTTTCGAGTCATAAGATAAATGCTCATAAAATCCATAATTATTTCTCCTCGAACACCAAAGAAGATGTAATGGTGCAAATTATTAATAAGATTGGGTACTAGAGAGCTGATGATCTAGAAAATTATATAGGAGTCCTATCACCGCATAAACATGTGACGGACGCATACTAGATTATTATGGAGAAAAATAAAAATAATTTGAATGGCTGAAATGCTAAGTGCCTTTCCTTTATAGGTAGGGTCACATTAGCTAGATTGGTTCTTACTTCTTTACCTAGATATTTCTTGCAAATGACACTACTGTAGGTGTACATCTGTAATGAGATTGAGAAGTTGGTTTGAAGGTTTATATGGGGCGCAAATGAGGGTGATAGGAGGATATCTTTAATAAGGCAGGAATCAATATGCCAACTAATTAAGGAAAATGGGTTGGGGATTTAACGTTTATGTTAGCAAACTATGTCATTCATTTTTAAGTTTGGGTAATCTATTCTTAATAATATGGATCTTTTGTGGGTATAACTATTGTGCTAAAAGTATCTAGTATGAGAAGTATGTCTAGTTACAATTTAAAGAGTGAATTGCTCTTTCTTTTGGAGGCTTTTAATGCATATCTTGTCGTAGCTAAGGGATAATGGGGTATAGTCAATTGGGAAATGTTAGCTAATTAAGTTTTGATATGATAATTGGGTGCTAAAGAGAAGACCACTAAGGACTGAGGTAAGTGGTAACCAACAGCTAGATGGGAGGCTTCTATTGTGTAATCTTGTCAATGAAAGAGGTGAATAGAGATGGGATATTCTTAGTTATTGTTTCAATTAAAGGACCTTCCTTCGCATTACTAAAGTAAATCCTCCTAATCCTTTGGGTAACTGTGATATTTGTATTTAAAGATGGGTAGATACGGGTAAAATCTCAATTAAAGAGGTATACAAGGTTCTTATACAAGGAAAATAGGATGAATTGGATGGAGAATGAAGGCTAATTTGGAAGCTCGAAGTCCCTCAAAGAGTGAGACGATTTTTTTGGTTACCTTAGAGTTAGTTTGCTAACGAATGTCAATAAGTGTAAAAGAGGCTTAGTGAATGATGGTTCTTGTATGAGCTATTGGAATGGGTAGGAAATAACTTTCCATGTTCTTAAGATCGTCCCCTTACTAGACTCATTTTTAGCTGCATAATCCCTATAAAGAAACAATCAAACTTCTTTAATTTATCAATCACTAATTAGTTATACTGTTATAATGTTACTAATACATGCAGGTGAATGCTCATAGTGTGCCTTGAATGTTTTAATTGGTGTAGTTTGTTGGAATCTTTGGTTGCACAAGAATGAAGCTATGTTTTCAAAGGAACTAATGAGCATGAACTAGCTTTTAGCTTAAAGTATTGCCTTAGGTAAGTATATAGTAGCCAGTTTCTAAAAGTTGGGATCATAAGCAAATAAAGGGATGGTGAAGGTGCTATGGATACCTACAAATGTAGGCTTGATTAAGGTGAATACCGATGGTTCTATAGAGTTAATGATGGACGAAGCTTGATTAGGGATCTTTTACGGAACTCAAATAGAAAATGGTTAGGGAGATTTTGCAGGTATATTGGTGTTGGATCAATTATGCAGACAAAATTATAGCAAATATGGAAGAATTACAAGTTACTCTGATGAGAGAGTGCATGCATATGTGGTAGAAAGTAATATCAAAGCTGCGGTAGAGTTATTGCAAGATATGAATGCGTCAAGCTCGCTAAGCTCATTGGTAAAATGTATACATGAATTGAGACATGTTGGAAAAAATCCAGTCCAAAAATGCTTTTATGTCACAATGGAAAATTAAAAATTCGAAAACCAAGCCTGTTTGTACACATTATGATTAATTGTTAACGGTTGATCGAGTTTGATAAATTCACCCTCTGAAACAAGAAGTTCTGGTCCTTGGGGGATAATATCAACCACTTGATGTCCATCCAAGGCATCTGTTATGGTTATTCCGTACCCTATTTTTCTTTTCGTATGATTTTGCTTACTATACTTGTTGTCGTAACATTATAAACAATATTGTTACTTTTTTTCCTGTAGGGATAAATCTGGCCCATTCTCCTGTTTCTACCTACGTAATTAGATATTTTAAGAAATGAACATCCTTATTACTAGCAAGGTATAACGAAAGAATAGGAAAGGTGATTTGACTATACTTTTTGCCATGAACAGGACCTATCACAAGAATATTTTTCTTAGTGCGACGGTAGTTTTGAAAAGACAGATTGCCTATCTTTTTTTCATCTCGGGCGAAATTTGATCAAACGGGGTTAACTCAAACTTTTCTGGTAAAATAAGAACAACACCTACATTCAAAGCCCATTGCTTACCATTAGCAAGAACTTGTTTCAGTTGCATATCATAAGGAATTATAACAATAAACTTTTACTGAAATGTACTTGTGTTTTGTGCGAGATGGATCCTAGACATTCCCGACTTTTAATTGAATGACCTTCTCAACATTCTCGTACCATGAATCGCTTCGAGTGTGGACTCAAACAATCATGATTCAAACTCAAAACCATAAACTAATTTCTTACTTTCAGTAGAAAAGTAAATCTCTCTCTATAGAAACAGGTAAAATTGTTTTTCCTAGAAAATTGAAATTATACTTAAAAAATAAATTCTGAATATTTTTTGGCAGAATAAAGATATCTTAAAGTTGTGTATCTTTAACCTTATCAATGTCATATATTTATAGGGAGAGATTGAAGAATCCTGGTTAAATTAATAGAATACAAAAAAAAAACTTATCTGAAAAAAAAAAACAAGTCCCCTAGTTCTACTAGTTGAGAGAGAGAGAGAGGTGGCTAACCCTAGTTAATTATAATAGGGATGCCACCCCTTATACACATTATAGGGGGTTTTGAACCTTTCATATATTGGGTCAAATTATATGTGCTTCATGAATTTTTAACCCAACACTTTATAATTTGATCCAACCTAATACAATGTTTTTCTATTTCCCAAAATAATTATTATTTATTAAATAAATTAATTTCCAATTAAATAATTTTCCTAATCCAATTCTAATTTCGTTAAAGTAATGGTAACTTTACTGTAAAATAATTTATGAAAAATATATTTAATTTCCATATTCAATGGATTCACAATTACCAATTAATTTAATTCCATTTTCAAACTTCCATTATTAAATAATAATTCAAAAACTTAAATTAATTCTCGGTCATTTTCATACTTAATGATAAACTACATTCATTTTCAAATGTAACTCATTTATCTAACTTTATCATTTCTATCCATTTCTGTTTATTTGATTCTATATGCAATTTGTTTCTGGTTTCAACGAGCTAGCGGAAGGACTGATTGGACATATGTAATTTAGGCTCAAATGATTTGTATTAAGTTCCAACTTTTCACCTATTAATTATAAACTCATTTAGTCATGAAGTCATTCCACTATAGTATTGTAATTGAGTTCTCCCCAATTACATACTATTACGAGTGCTACTCGATTAGTGCTCGTCCAATGATCTTGTCATAAGTGTATTACCCTAATAGGATATCCTTAATCTCTTTGAGATAAAACTGATCTCCTAGTATAATATTATTTTATCTCATGGTAACCATTACATCTTCCTTCATAAAAAGTCAATTACTATCGAATAGTAATTAAGTCATTTATCACAAAGACAAACGACCTGCGACAATGTTTATTTTTCATCTATCATGCAATTCGAATGAGATGATATCATTTACCCATTTCTTGGGCTATAAATTCCACTATTCTAAATGATGCTATATATTGCAGAAGTCTTATACCTAACGCACCAAGTTTCGATTCCTTATCTATTAGAACCTAGGATTTTACTTACATCAAATTATACGAGTCACACATACATAGTCCACCATCCACTTAGGATTAAGGTATGTCATCTATTCTACTTGGTCATGTCCCATGTACTGTCAATCCAACTAGTCACATCTATGTCTCTATCTTTTAGGAGTCATCCGCTTCGATACTAAAGACAAAACATCTCCCCAATTGAAATTGATAGATAACATATTAGTCTTTCAATTGATTTGCTCATTTCTGATTAGACTAAGGACATGCTTAGGTTTATCTACTAATTCAAGTTATCTTTCCATATTACGATCCGACCACGTAATACCGCTTAGTATTAGTTAAACATTAGATAACTAGTGCATTAACATTTGCTTCCATTTTGCATAACGTGCAAAAACTATTGAGGACAATATACAAAGAGTATTTTTGTAATTAATGGATTTTTATTAAACCAATCTATTTGAAAAAAATACAATTATACAAATAAATATACTTCACTTAAGGCACCAGATCCAACAAGAGGGAGTTGCTCTGTATTGATATTTCAGCATATACTTTGTGCAACTTTTGTAGCAGCTGATAAAATGGCTAAAATGTTTAAAGAGCAGCATAACAAGCTATTGATTCTTGACTATTCACCTACTGACATTATTGACCTTCTTGAAGTTGAGAGAATTGGATCTTTGCTTAGCATAATGTCTTAATAGCCTTGTTGTATAAAGGAGTTGTTCCTTTTTCCTCATTAAAAATAAATCTAATCGTGTTATACCCCTACACTTGTACACCCTTAAACCATAGAATAACCTTCACATCACATCATATCACATCTCATTAATACTCTTAACTTTTCGAACTCACCAACCTCACATTTGTATACATCCAGGCCATACATTAACTTAGGTCTAAGTTAAACTCTACTAAATAGATAATCATGATATGAAGGACTCACTTAAACTCTCATTCTCCTATAAATACTCCCTCTTTCAAGATCAAATGGACATGTTAAACAAAGTGACATAAAAACACACGACAGCATAAGATTAATCACCAGCCATTACTTTGCTAAAACACCTTGTATAAAGTAATTATTATAACAAGTCTAAAATTTTCATATAAAATTTCCAATGAAAGAACAGTAGTTCCATCTAAAAATTTCCTTATTTTAAGCCAAATAAAAGATTGCACGTAGAAAAATGTTTAGAGAATAGGAGTCCGTTGAATTCAGGTTCCACATTCGGCTGAACATTTCCTCAATTATCATAAACATTTAAATCGCTTTTTTCCCCTTCACTTTCTAAGAATTGATTACAATGTGCGTAGGGAGAGGCGGAGCCAAGAGCTCGCGGGTGGTGGGTGTTCTTAAAATGAAATTATTTTATTTAAGCGGTATATAATTTATAAAATTTTAAATTAATAACAGTAAAATTATTTTTTAAAAATTATAAAAATATAAATTATTGAAATAATAAAATTATATTTTTATTATTGTATATAATTTAATTTCCGCTAAATTTTTCTCTCTCCGCCAGTCTACGTAGGTTTCATTGGAAGAACTTGACAAATTGTTTCAACCACTGCTTTAGTTTTGGACGAAGGTACTGCACGAATATCAAGCGGTAGAGTTTACAGAACAACCATACAAGCTCTTAGAAAAAATGACCTATCATTATCCACAACAGATGACACTAATTGAGGTGCCTCTTCAATTTTGTAAAGGTCATCTTCAACCTGCAAACTTGCTCTAGTCAGTTCGTAAGCCAGTTGGTTAACTACCGGACCTACATGTCGGAAAACACATCGATGGAAATCGGTGGCGACGATCTTCGATTCCTTTGTTAGGTTTCCAATTAGTGAAAGATCTCAGCCTTGTTGTTGCATGCGAGATATCATTATGCGTGATTCACCCTCCACCTCAATCCTACTAAAACCCATGTCCCGGCCAAATTGAAGCGCTCAAAGGCATGCCGTAGCTTCCACTAGATCTGGGTTAGTTACGTTTAGAACTTTAATCAACGCTCACGCAAGCTTCACACCTTGCGATTCCCGTGCCACCAAACTCACACCACCGCCTTCAGCTTTCGCCTAAAGGCATCATAATTTATTTTGTTAGATCCCGGCGACGGTGGCTATTGATGAATCATCATTAGTGATGGCAACAGAGCGGGGTAGAGTAGATTTTTGCCTACTTCAACCCGACCTGAAACTCTTTCACCGTGCCTTGACTCAGACTTGGTTTGCTAACAAATTTTGCTTTGGTTTGCTTTGCATGCATGCATGTATAATTAATTTAATATTCATGACATTTGTTTTCTTATTGAAAGTTTGGTTGTAAGTAGCACAAAACAAATCTCATAAACATTGTTAAAGTTTACTTGCCGAGGACTGTATTTTTTTTAAAACATATATATATATATATATATATATATATATATATAAATGTAGTTCTTGAAAGGAAAATTTCCAGCCTAGAAATGGTGAAAGCTTGTTAGTGTCAAAATGTTGTACAGTTTGATCGTTGAAAGGCATGGTTGATAAAAGAGTGCATGAATTGATAAGTGAGAGGGTGTTAGCATATCTATATCAATCAATACCTATATATTAAAACAATCCCTAAAGGATTGTAGGGATGACATTTGTAGGGTGATAAAAGAGTGCATGAATTGATAATTGGTATCACGTGTTTATTAAGTACAAATTTGGTGAAAATGATTATAAAAATATCTCTTTGTAGTTAAATCAAATTATATTATTTAAATGTATTTTTTTATTTTTTAAAAAATTAATAAAAAAAATTTGCATGTGATTAGATTTAAACGCATGTTATTTACATTAATAAAACATTAATCTTACTAGAACCAAAGCTTTATTTTAACATGTGGTTAGATTTATGCACTCCTAACCGAGCAACAGGCCAGGAAATGTTGGTTGGTGCATGTGGTTAATTCATTCTGTGTGGAGATTGATGCATGTGATATTGTCATTGGAGCTGTGTTGCAACAAAAAGGAAAACCAATGGCGTTCTTTAGTAGAGCTCTAGAAGTTAAGCACCAAGCCTTGTTCATATATGGCAAAGATATGTTGGTTCTGTTGCTTGCTGTCAAGAAGTGACATTCTTATCTTGTTGGGAGGCCGTTTATTATCAAGACAGACCACTAAAATCTGAAATTCTTGTCAGAGCAACAGGCCATCACCCCATACCAACAAAAGTGGGTGTCCAATATATTAGGGTATAACTACTCAATTGTGTATAGAAGAGGGTTTCAAAACACCATGGCTGATGCTTTATCCAGAAGGAATCATGTGCAAGAAGGCCAAATTCACCAATGTTTGGGACATGTATCACTTACATGGTCAGAACTTTGGGATCAGATAATAAAGGTTGGATTGGAGGATGTTAAAAATAAAAAAGTAGTCAAATGAATTGCAACAGGACCCTTAGTCACATCCTAAGTATTCATGGGATGGAAGGTTCCTTAAGAGAAAATGAGAGGTGATGATAGGTAACAAAATAGAACTCAGGAAGGCTATTTTTGAGTTATTCCACAGTGAGGCCATTAGTGGTCATTCTGGAGTGCATGTTATTAGGCACCGAATAACATGTGGTTAGTTTTAACTAGCCTAGGGTATGTAGGTATTGGGTTAAAGAATGCAACATCTGTCAGCAGTATAAGAGTGATAATGCTGCATACCCAGAGCTATTGCAACCTCTGCCAATGCTTGACCGAGCATGGGCTGCTGTCAGTATGAATTTTGTGGAAGGTCTCCCTTTGTCCAAAGGTAAAAACACTATATTAGTAATAGTAGATAGATTAATCAAGCATTGTAACACCCCTAACCCGCAACCGTCGTCGGAATAGGTTAAGAGGCATTACCGGACCCGTAACTCAAATCAAAACAAACATTTATCAATTAACAACTCAATTTAGTATTTGTCATTCATTTAATATCATAACATGCTTAAAGCTTAGACCATACATTCTGGACTAAATCGGTAACATATAAAAGTTTTAGGAAAACTTAAGAAAATTTTCGTACTAGGGTCACATGCCCATGTGCCTCACACGGCCACCAGACACGCTCGTGTCACAGGTCGTGTGGAAACAGGGCATACATACTGACTTAGGTCACACGGCCGACCACATGCCCGTGTGCCACCCACGGCTAGTAGACACACCCGTGTGTCTAGGCCGTATAACTCACTGGCTTAATTAGTTAAGCTACAGCGGACACATGGTCGAGTCACACGCCTGTGTGCTCAACCGTGTGGGGCAAAATTTAGGCTTGTTTTAAGCCATTTTTCTCACCCAAAACACATGCATCTATAATCAACCCAATGGTACCAAAGCCACATTCAAATAAGCAACCAATTAATCATTTTTCAATACACATATTACACCATTTCATATACATCCATTTCACCTCTCAAATCCATGCCATTCTTACATTAAAACTCATTTCAAATCAATACCATTTGTGTCATCAAATGCATACCAAACCAACAAGACTTATAAGCCAAAATATACATATAATCTATTCAATAATTCAACCTCATAAACATCCACATACCAATTATCATTTAAGCAATTTTGATTCACATATCCATCACATATTCAAACCATTTGCATAATCAATTCCATCAACCAAAATGCCAAACATATCATATTTGGCACACATATACATAACCAAATACTTAGCCAAGTTAAGCCAAATCACATGGCTTAAACACATCAACACATATAAGCTTCAATAGCTAAAATAACTTATACATCTCATATAATCAACTAGCCTATACATGTCATATTACAATATCAAAGAGATCAAAAATACCAAATCAACTTCTGGATAGTGTGATGAAATCTTCGATGACTTTCAACCCGAGCGAGCTTTCAAATCACAGAAAAAAATACGAAAAATAAATAGAGTAAGCTAATAAACTTAGTAAGTCGTATGATTATCGATATTATAAATAATTTAACAATTTATTCACAACTTAAAGCAACATAAATACATATAATTCAACTCCTTCCAATTTAATTCTTATTGCATTAACAACTAGGTACTTCAAATATGAAATCATCAACTTTCACTTACGTATCATATGAATTTATCAAATATCACTTACTTATCGAGCATATCACGTATACCTATCTTGACTCATATCTTCATTTCTATTCTCGTACATCATCTCTTCCATTAAACTATTGGAATTAACATCGAATACGGTATTTTGCACACTAAGTGTCAAATACGTAGTAAAACCATCTATATCTCATATTACATATATATCACCAATTCATACATCAATATAACATGTAATATCATTTCCATACAATCCAACAAAATTTTCCAATTGCCTAAGCATATAAAGCCATCAATAAGTTAGTACCATAATGTCCATATTTCATCAAATCATCACAAGTGAAAACAATAAGTATTCAAGCTCAAGCACTTATAACTTTCATTTCATACTTGAGTTCACCATAAATCATCAATACTATGTAAATCACATAACATTTATATCAATTCGTTTCTATTCGTATAACCTGTAATTCATCAGTAATAACAAAAATTTATCCGTATCAACAATAACTTATACATATCAACAGTAATTCCTCCATATAATTACATAGCTTATTCATATGATCAGTAACAATAATTATGCCCGCCGGACCTATTAAAACATCGAGGGATACATGAGTGAAACAATATAAGTGTATTTATTAGAAATTCGTCAATTCATTATCATTTCCGCTCTTTCAAACCATGATCAGTAAGCTCATTCCAAGCTGATGAACGGTAAGCTCTATCGAGCTAAAACGATAAGATCATAAGAGCTGATATATCGATAAGCTCATACGATCTGTGGCGAGTCCGCAACAAATGCAGGAGCTCGACCAATACGGTAACCCTAGTGACATGTCACTTGTATCCTACGATTTTCTCTAAGTTCAAACGGGGCTCAGTATTACTTAATAATTTCCTCAATCACGCATTTGAATTTCGTATCATACATATTAAACAATTATAATTCTATTTCAAATAAAATACAAGTAAATTCACATAATTAAAGTTTGATTCTATTGATACGAACTTACCTGGCTAAATAGTAGAAATTCCAAGGTTTAGGGGCATTTTGGTAATTTTTATTTTCCTCGATTTCCTCCTGATCATGATCTAAACAATCAAATTTAGCTATTTCAATCCATATTCTAGTCAATTCAATCCAATTTCACATTTTAATAAAATTACTATTTTACCCCTAATACTTCGACATTTTTACAATTTAGTCTCTAGATCATAAAATACAAAATTCATGAAATTCAACCTCAACCCAAGCTAGCCAAATTCTAATAGGGTCCCTAGCAGCCCAAAATTTTCATTAATTTCACATTTCTACCACAAAATTTTCATATTTCACAATTTAGTCCAAAATTGACATTTTTATCAAAAATTCCTTAACAAAACTTGTTAATCTAATAACAACCATTCATAATTTATCCTAAAACATCAAAATACTCATATATTAAACAATGGAAACATTCAAATACTTTAACAGTTTTGAAATTGGAGATACGAGCTAGCTAGATTAAGTTGTAACGAGCTCAGAAACATAGAAATCATTAAAAACAAAGTCAAAACCGTACCTTAATGGACAAATGAAGTTTGACCGACTAAGAACACAACCATGGCTGATTTTTCCTTTCTTCAATCGGTTTTTAGGAAGATGATAACCCAAAATTATTGTTTTATTTTAATTAATTAAACTTTATTATAAAATACCAAAATTAACCTTTAATTAAACAACCAAAAATCATGTTAAAGGCGTCCATAAATGTCCATTATGACAACTAATGGTCTAATTACGAAATTAGGACTCCTACAATTTAATTTAATAGCCATTTGATACTTTTAACTTATAGAACACAATTTTTACACTTTACGCGATTTAGTCTTCTTTACCGAATTAACCACTCAAACGGTAAAATTTCTTTACGAAATTTTCACACGATCATTCTATTATACTATAAACCTTAATAAAATAATAAAATAAACATTTTAACTTTGGATTGTGGTCCCGAAACCACTATTCTGATTTGACCCTAAAATGGGCTATTACAACTTCCCCCTTAGGGATTTTCGTCCTCGAAAATCATACTGGAAAACAGATCAGGGTATTGCTTCCTCATAGGTTTTTCAAATTTTCATGTAGTTTCTTTAATCCCGTGTCGAAATAAAAGAAAACTTTTAGTAACGTTATTCTTTTATTTTTCAGCTCTTTGGTCTCAAGATCTAAAATCCTAATAAGTTCTTCTCTATACTATACTATATATATATATATATATATATAAAAAAGTGTATTACAACTTCAGTAGGAGAATTTATAAGCAAAAGATCTGATCTGTCCTGTCCCCACATAGATACATGAAACACTGGCTTAATTCTCTCATTAATTCATACAGCCATATGAATCGCAAACCCAACTTCTCTTTACGGCTAAATCGAGTAATGTTATATCCACAACAATACTTTTTCAAAGACTTAGTCTTTTAACTGCAATTTAATGTTTTCACATTTCAAGTTCACACCATTTTAACGGTTATGAATTACTTTCACTATCTCTTCAATCTCTCTTATCAGAACAACCATGTGGATCTTTTTCTCACAAAGCTTTATCCAAAATAACGGAGTTCGGTAATTGCAGCTATACAATACTTCATACAATGCCATCTATATACTAATCTGATAATCATTATTATAAGAAAACTCAACCAACAATAAATATCTTTCTCAATTGCATTCAAATTATAAAACACAGTAACAAATCATATTTCCGAGAATCTGAATCACTTTCTTAGATTAACCATCAATTTGAGGATGAAATGCGGTATTAGAACTCAACCTCGTACCCAAAACTTACTGTAGTTCTCTACCGAATCACAATATAAACCTTGGGTTTCAAAATAATGGAGACTGACACGCTGTATAATCTGGAAATCTCTGAAATGTATAACTCATCAAGTTTATCAAAAGAGAAATCTATACGTATAGAAATAAATGTGCAATTTTTTTAAACATTCGATAGTAACTCAGATAACATCTTTCTTTTTTCAGTGATAAGAATAATCCCAATACAGAATCCATCGTAATACAATCCCATTTTTCACTCAAATATCATCTTAGATTGAAATAGTCTCGAATGCACATGACAATCAATTTAACTTGTTGATACTTTAATCTTCTAAGCATAAAGTCTGAAATATCTCATTTCATACCTTTCTATCAATACAACTGTTTCAGATCATTAAACATTTTATTATTTCCTAAAAAAAACAGGTAAGCTACCACTGTGAGCTTCATGTATCATTCGCTGTAAAATCTTTAGGTTTCTCGGTACTCGAATTATGTCTCGAAACAACAAATAATCTTCAGTTCCAATCTGAAACTCTGAATTAGAAGACGTACCCCATTGTACTCTCTTTAGCTTACAATTCACTGTCTTATTTCCAAGTTCCACAGACTTATGGAATAAACATCAATTTAGCTTTTTAACTTGGCTAATATCGAACCACTTTCCAATAAAGTAAACTGCATACTCATTACCCGTGAAGTAAACAAAGATTTCCAGCACCCAATATCTGTGACCACAATCACTTTCCCTGGATGATAATCAATTGCTAATCCATAATCCTTCCACAGTTAATAACTTTATCAACAAGTATCAAACCATTCAAAATTCAGAAATGCAATAACTTTCTCCATCAAAATAACCTTAATTTACAATATGATTTATGAATTAAATTTGATCCGATAGTTTAATTCTGTATCATGTCTTCTAGAATATAAATTCTTCATTCAGACTATCCTTCTATCACATGTGGGAGTACAATATTTATTTTTCGAACCTACAGATAAACTCAAGTACACAAAATTTAATTTCCTTCCAAGTGAAAAACTCAACCAGATTAAACAAATGAGTCGATCTCTTGTCAATAAGGCAATTCGGAACAAAAGTGAAAATCAAATATAGTTCCAATAACAACCAGTGCAGAATCACCACCTTTATAAATCCGGGATTTGTATAACAACTCTATTATGATCAAACCAAAAATTATAATCGAAGTAAATATATGTACCCGGAGTATGCTGTTAATGTAAATTTTCAGCAAAGTTCAATACGTTCAGCTTTGGTATACTTCTTCTCAAGATTATAAGTGACCAAAAGATTAGCAGGTTCAGTCATCCTGTTCACCACCATATCCTGCTGGGCCATGCATGTAAAGAGAAAGAATATGTAGCTTTTGTTCACATCCATTTTTGCTTGCTTTTCTAATGACACCGTTATTCTAGGCATTGTTGCTATGGAATGAAGGCAGAGCCATAGAGCTTGTAGATGCATGTTTGGAGGATTCCATTGTTGAATCCCTAGTTCTTAGATGTATTCAAGTGGCCTTAATATGTGTTCACAATTTTCCCAAAGATCGACCAACAATGTCACTTGTAAATTTTATGTTGACAAATGAAGAAGCTAGTTTACCCCTTCCTAAAGTCCCTAGATTCTTCACTGATACAAGTTCCAATACAAATACAGTAACAAGAAAGTAAGGCTAATATACCGTAAATGCAGTGGCTATAACAATGGTGGGAGGGATATAGTAACCCTGGATCTTGCTTTCTGTTTTTCTCAATTAAATGCATTAAAATCTTCAATCTAAAGAGGTTTTTTTTTTTGTTTTTTCTGGATGGATGGAAAAGCTGCTCCAATAAAAAGCAAGTATAACTAAGTCTCCATGAATTTCCTGGGATACTTAGCTATACTTTTCAGACTTACCCTTTTCTAATCTGGCATCTCGAAATTGAAATTTAAATCATGTCATCTTGTTTATTTATCTTCAAAAATAGACAAAGTCGTCATAGATATCTTTCATGTTGTTATTTTAATCCTATCAATTCATTAATATTGACATTTTTGTAGGTTTTTCCTACTAGAAATGTAACACCCTTAACCCGTGTTTGTCACCAGATTAGGGTTATGAGGCATTACCGATCAAAATACAACTCAGAACAGACATTCATTTCAATTCAAGTACCTAATAATATAATCATTTCAACTCTATTCATCTAATATAGTTTTACACCAATCTAGCATGCTTTGATTCTGTAATTCATACTCTTCCCAAATTAATATTCAAACATTATAAACAATGAATCATGATAATCGAATGTTTAACTTATAACCAATTATAAGTCATTTCATATGCCATTCATATATTAAGACCTCCATTCATATAAATCTATTTCATTAACTACTTTCCAAAAATACTATTTATAATTATGCACTCGTCACATTTTACTAAGTCAAGTCAAACCACATGATTTATTAAAGTTAATATATATATATATATATATATATATATATATACGACATTAACAACATCACATAATGATCAAGCATAAAATTAGGTAAAACCAAATTTTACACACTTTACTAAAATAATAACTACCAATTTCACAATCTCAGTATCAAAGCTAATTGTACAATTTATAATCGTACCTAAAATACCATTAAACCAATTACAAAACATGTTCATATTTTACCATCACAAGTCGTCCTTTAACAATCAATATGCAAGCTATCACACATAAATAACTTAACTTATGTGAGCATAAGTATTATATCAAGAACACATTATTTACCACTTTCAAACCTTTACACAAGACAAATTATACATCCAAAATAAATCAATAATAAACCACAACCAATTACATCCATCAACTATATTTAGTTCACTTAAGTCAATTAAATAATCAATCACCACACAAATATGCTATAAATCATACTTCCAAAATGAGCTACTTTCATAACCGATTATATATCATCATTAACATTTCTTATTGTCGAATCATATAACCAACATCATAAACATATTTAACAACAGAAATACTTCCAAATTAAGCTTATAACATGACCTAATATATATACCAACATTAGTATCATGATCAACCATTTTCACAAGGCTATATGCATATATACAAATTTCAAAACCAAACAAAACAAATACTATTCTATACATGTCATATGTTCGAAGTTTCAAGCTTTTAAAATACCAAAATAGAGATCGATAGTGTGACGGATTTCCTTGATGATCCCCGAGCTCGTAACTAGCTTTCAAAATCTATAAAACAATGAATGAATAAACACACCGTAAGCTTAAATAGCTTAGTAAGTGGTCAACAAATATTTTTCAAAGTACACATATAAATTATACAAGTAAACCAAATTCTACTAATATTGTACACATACATATATACTCATAGTGAAGTATTTAATTCGTCTTTTCATGTTATACATAATGCTTACCTTTACTATCCAGTTTCGTATAACTCAAACTTACCTGAATTGCTTAATTCAAACTCACATTTGGTTTTTCCATATAATTTCTTGTTATACCATTTGGATTCAAAGAAAAGATACTTGGACTCAAAAAACTCGTACAATGTCAACGTCCCAGATGTGGTCTTACATGTAATCAAATAACGATGCCACTGTCCTAGACAGGGTCTTAGACGTACTCATATACGACGTCAATGTCCCAGACATGGTCTTACACTTAAATCTTAAACTGATGCCAACATCCCAGGCGTGGTCTTACACGATATCATATTTCAGCATTCTTGTGGTTCGTATGACTTTCGGATGTCGTAAATCAATCAAATTAAACTCACAATTAATCATCCTATTTTAGAATACAATTCGGCATTGTAGCATACATACACACATTTCTATTCGGTTATGTATAAAATAAGTACATTAAATTTATCCTCAATTATTTACTTACGAACTTACCTCGGATGAAGACGAATGGACCGGGACGACTATTCGACTATTTTTAATTCCCCCTATCCAAATCCAACTTCTTCTTTTCTTGATCTAAATTAATACAAATTTGACTTGTTTAATTATATATTTATTCAAATTCATCCAAAAACACATAAATAGACAAATTGCAATTTAGCCCTTAATATTTCACATTTTTTATAATTAGTCCCTATTTCACAAAACATAAAATAGTCAAAATTTAACAATATCATAGCTTGGCTGAATATTCCTTTAGCTCATATAAGCCCACATATTTCATTTGTTTCACATTTTAGCCCCTCAATATCTCATTTTCACAATTTAACCCAAAATACTCAAATTCATAAAAAATCCCAATACAAAATATATTTATCTAACATCAATCTTTCATATTTCACCTTTTAACATCACAAATCTTACAAAATCAACAATGGCATAACTCAAATTCATCATCAAATTCCAAAATTTAAGTATGGGCTAGCTAGTATTCAAAGCAACGATCTCAAAAACGTAAAAATTATCAAAAATCGAATAAAATTCATACCTCAATTTTAACTTAAAAGTGTCTAACCCTTAAACAAAGTAAATGGCTTCCTTTTCTTCTCACATTTAGCCATAAAAGATGAACATGCATGTGGTTTCTTTATTGTTTTATTTTAGTTAATATATTTTAAAAGCCATTTTACCTTTTTAACCTTTATAATTAAACATAAAAAATCATATAATCTAAGTCCATTACCATCCATGCTAATTTTCAATGGCTAAATTACAACATAAGGGCTCCACATTATAAAAGCCATAACAATATAGGACTTTAACAAATAGCTAGCCACTTTTACATTTTACGCGATTAAGTCATTTTATAAAATCGAGCACACAAACGATAAAATTTTCACACGAAATTTTCACATATAGATTAACATGCTGTAGACACCAAAAATAATATTAAAATATTTTTTTACTCAGATTTGTGGTCCCGAAACCACTGTCCGACTAGAGTCTAAATCGGGCTGTTACAAGAAAGATTATTTATTTTCTTTCTTTAGAAAAAAAACTCCAAAATCAGTTGTGCTTCTATTAGACATAATAAGTGGAAAAAAGAATAGAAATTTCTATAATCCAGATTACCACCATAACCTTTTGGACCATGTTAGTTCATAAAGTTATCTGTAGTTTCACTCATAATCCTGTAAATCTTCTCTTTGAAATTGTGAATGATTACATTATGTTTATATATTAAACCATTGCAGTCCTTGTTGGTATGGAATGAAGGGAAGTCCTTAAAGTTGTTAGGTACATGTTTGAAGGATTCAATTGTGGAATCTCAAGTTTTAAGGTCCATATAAGTGGACTTATTGTGTGTTCTGAGTTTTCCTAAGGATAGGCCAACAATGTCTTCAGTAAATTTTATGTTAGCAAACGGAGATGCGAATTTGCCTCATCCAAAAGAGTCTGGTTTCTTCACTGAAAAGAGTTTGAATGTAGATATAGCAGCATCAAAGAATGCAGATACTATAGCAATGCTTGGAGGGAGATAGAAATTCCTAAAAGTGGTTCAATTCTGTAATTTGGGGGAGTTAATACTGTTGAGTATGACTCTTATTTCAGTCAAATTTGAGAAATAATCTTTCAATTAAACTCTATTTATTTATTTCAATCAAACTCTAATTAGTCTAGATTATTTTATTATTATTTGACCTATAAATTTAGCCTATAAATAGACTCTTTTACAACCTTAGAAATGACACCCATTAGAAATTAGAACTCATAACACATTTAGAGAATTTTGTGTTTACATTTTGAGGGTTCTTTGTTTTCTGGTTTTTGGGGTTTAGTTTTTATCTCCATCTTTTGTACTCTTCGTTCTTTTGCCATTATAATAAAATTATCTTTGGCCGTGGTTTTTTTATCCTCTTTGAAGGCATTTTTCCATGTTAAATTTGTGTATTCAATTTCTCAATTTATTCCACTATTCTTTGTTACTTGTTGTTTAATCGGGTCGATCCCAATAAGTGGTATCAGAGCTAGTTTAATTTTCATAGATCAACTCATTTAGAGATGGCAACAACAAGGTTTGAAATTGAGAAGTTCGATGGTGAGACAAATTTCAATCTATGGCAAGTTTGGATGATGGTAATTCTAGTTTAAACCGACTTGAAAAATGTTGTTACAGGGAAAAAGCCTAAGAATCTAAATCAAACAGAATGGGAATAGCTTGATGAAAAGGCCTTGTCTGCAATCCAGTTATGACTCGCGAATACGGTATTGTAGGAGGTATTGATGGAGAAGACCTCATCCACATTGTGGAAAAGGTTAGAAACTCTTTATGCGACTAAGTCTCTAGCTAACCGTTTAGTGTTGAAACAACGTCTATTTAAGTTTTGCATGAACGAATGTGATCTTCTTAGAGATCACATCAGTCAACTCATTACTCTTTTAAATGATTTAAAGAACGTTGAGGTTTATATTGACGATGAAGATCAGGCTATGCTATTATTGTGCTCTTTACCCCATTCATACAAGTCTTTTAGGGAGACCCTAATTTATGGCATAGACAAACTCTCGTTCGAAGATGTAAAGGGTCATTTGTTGAGTAGAGACAAACTCGACAATAAGTTTGGTTTGGATAGCAAGGCAGATAGGCAAGCTTCCATTTTGGTAGCATCAAAGAAACGAGACAAAATGTGTCGCTATTGTAAAAAGTTAGGTCACGTTAAAGCAGATTGTTATAAACTGAGAAATAAAAGAGCTGCTGAGAGTAACGAGGAAGATGTAGCTGGTGCTAATTTGGTCGATGAAAGCGGTGATGATTTCTTGTTAGTGTCAACGAACGATAACTCCAAGCTCACATCCGAGTGGACCTTAGATTCGAGATGGTCTTTCCACATGTGTCCCAATAGAGAATGGTTCTCCACATACAGTTTGGTTGAAGGTGGATTTGTGCGTATGGGAAACGATTCATCTAGTAAAGTAATTGGTATTGGTACTGTTAAAATTAGGATACACGATGGGATGATTAGGACACTCTCAGATGTCAGGTATGTACCTAATTTACGAAAGAATCTCATCTCCTTGAGTATTTTAGACTTGAAATGATGCAGAATCAACATCGAGTCGAGCGACATTAAAGTGTCTAGTGGAGCTCTCGTTTTGTTAAAAGGTAAAAGAATCGGCAATCTTTATATTCTGAAAGGTGCTACAGTGACTGGTGAAATCGGAAGTCCCTTATCCGTTACAGAGTCAAATTCAACTCGTTTGGAGTTGAGACAACTTGGTCATATGAGGGAAAAAGGTATGACTGTTTCGTTGAAGAGAGATTCTTTTTTGGATGCAGGTTTTGAAAAGTTAAGGCATTGTGTTCGTGAAAATCAGACTCAGGTTAATTTTAATTCGGCAGCGTACAAGTCGAAGGCTAGAAGTTTTCCAGTTTCTAAGCACAGATTCGACTCAATTAATTCTTTGCATAGTTCAAGATAGGCTTGTGGCGGGCTTTGGCAAAGATGGCATTGGGAAAATATGAGTCAAGGTGGAGATAATCCTTCAGTTAAACTCTGTTTATTTGTTTTAATCAAACTTTGATTCGTCTAGATTGTTTTTTAATCATTTGACCTATGAATTTACCCTATAGATAGGCTCTTTTACAACCTTAGAAATGACACCCGTTAGAGATTAGAACTCATAACACATTTAGAGAATTTTGTGTTTACGTTTTGAGGGTTTTTTGTTTTCGGGTTTTTGGGATTTAATTTTTATCTCCATCTTTTGTAGTCTTTGTTCTTTTGTCATTATAATAAAATTATCTTTGCCCGTGGTTTTTTTAACCTCTTTGGAGGAGTTTTTCCACGATAAATTTGTGTGTTCAATTTCTTAATTTATTCCGCTATTTTTTGTTACTTGCTACTTAATCGGGTCGATCCCAACAATTACATAATTGAATGTTTTAATTATTATTATCATTCAATGCTTCTTTTGTCTATGAATCAAGAATAAATATTAGGATAGTCTTGAAAAAAACAATGCACTTGAGATCAGTTTCTTTAAATAAATGAATAAATATATGGTTAATTTTGAACAACAATGCCCTTGAGATCAGCTTCTTGCTGAACAGGTGAATAAATGATAAAAAATAAATATGGAAAATTTTATGTATACATGTGTTAGTCTATTTTGTCAATTTTCAGATGACTTTTCAATCTTTTTAATACATAACTATTCCTACACGGCTTTAGAATTTTCTAATCAAAGGGCTAAGTCAAATAAAAATTGGGTTTTTTTGGGTGTCAAATTTGTGGAGTGCAATGAAAATCCCGTGGAATATTGTGACCCCTTTCGGACAAACATGAGGAGAAATAGGTTTGCGTCTCTTCTCAGCTTGCTGGTGTTTGTTTTCCTTGCTTTCCAAGCTATCGATGGCGCTGATACAATTGAACAAGGTCAACATCTTACATATCCGAATACGATCATATCAGCTGGGGGGGAATTCGAACTTGGGTTCTTTTCACCAGGAAATACCGCTAAGCACTAAGTTGGAATATGGCATAAAGTGTCTAACCAAAGCATTGTTTGGGTAGCTAACAGAGAGTATCCCTTCCCTACACAGTTTTTGAATCTTAGCATCAATGGTGATGGAAAGCTTGTGATTTCGGATGACAAGTCGGACTACAATGTGACAGATACTACAACCAGCCGCAACACTGAGGCATTGCTACTAGATTCAGGTAACCTTGTATTGCGCGACCCTAGTAGCTTAGAAGTTCTATGGGAAAGTTTTGATGATACCACAAATACTATTTTGCCTGAAATGCCTTTTCCAGACGTTGATAAATTAGGACATAAGTGGTCGCTAGTGTCATGGAGAACTTCGAAGGATCCAGCCCCTGGTTCATTCTCTTTGGAACTAGAACATGGATCTTTAAGTATTAAGCAGGGTTCCAAAACATACTGGACTGATACTCAAAACCTCTTCTGGAGTCCCTCTCCTGTTAGTAACAGATCTCCGAAATTTCATAATACTTCTGGTGTTGGTAACGGATATTGGGAATTTCCTAATACTTCTGCACAGATTGTACTAGATGCACTTGGGCAGCTTAAGCTACAGTCCTGGTCTGAAGATGACCAACGTTGGCATACATCAGTGTCTTCAAAGTGTTCCTATCATAGATGTGGTGTTTTTAGCATTTGCAGCATCCCTGGTGAAAAAGCATGCCACTGTTTAGAAGGTTTTAGACCTATTGGGAACCGGGAATCTGAAGGTTGTGTTAGAAAAACCAAATTGCAGTGCAGCAATGAAGAAGGTCATGTAGATAATGATCGGTTTCTTTTGATGCTTTATGTAGACTATCCAAGTGATGGACATGTGTTAAAGCTAGTTACTAATGCAGCAGATTGTAAATCAGAGTGTTTGGACAACTGTTCTTGCATTGCTTATGCTTATGAGTCTAACCTTGGGTGCTTAGTCTGGTATGAAGATTTGTTCGATCTGAAGCAACTTCCACAAAATGATATTGATGGAAAAAGCTTTTATCTCAAGCTTGCAAGCTAATTAAAAAGGGTAGGAAAACAAAATTACGATCTGAAATATACATTAACTTCATATTTGATTCTGTTTTTTATGCTTTGGGTCCTTTCATTTTTTATTTTTTTCCATAGCCACAAGCTCAACAAATGGAACTACAGAAGATCAAAACGAAAAAAGAAACAATAGGCAGCTTTGGATAATTGTCATGCTAATAATACCTCTTTCGATGCTTGTTTTGGGCATTGCTATCTATTTTATCAGAAAAAAGCTTCAGCCGAGGGGTAAAACTTTATCCCTTTTATATTCTATATAATGAGTAGTGTTTCATATATAACACTGTAAGTTCATTTTCTCTGCAACTTTCAGGGGAGGATTTGCTAAAATTTGATTTGGAAATGAGCCTACAAGCTGATGATACAGACTTGAATGAGGCAAATAAGCCTGGAACACACCGAAAAAACAAATGGAAACTCCAGCTATTCAGTTTCGCAAGCGTTTCTGCTGCAACAGATAATTTTTCAGTTGCAAATAAGCTCGGTGAAGGCGGTTTTGGAGATAATTTTTCAGTTGCAAATAAGCTCGGTGAAGGCGGTTTTGGACCTGTTTATAAGGTACGATCATTTTTCCTTACCGTTGCAGGGTTCACCTGTGACCGGAACATGATGTTACTGCAATATCTTACAGTTTCGACTCTCTAGCATCCATTAGATCCACTAGGACTTCAATTGTGATAAATGTTACGTGATCGAAAACTTTTTTCCTTACCATTTTCAGGGAGTGTTATTGAAAGGTGATGAGATAGCTGTTAAAAGGCTATCAAGAAGATCAGGACAAGGATGGGAGGAGTTGAAAAACGAAGCAATTGTGATAGCCAAGCTCAAGCACAAGAACCTTGTCAGGCTTCTAGGATGTTGCCTTGAACGAGATGAAAAGATACTAATTTATGAGTACATGCCGAATAAGAGCTTAGATTTTTTCCTTTTTGGTTGGTATTTCCTGATATGTTTGGATCTGTTTTCGAAACTTTTTTACCAAGAAATCAATGGAATATTAACTAGCTTCATTATGATCTACTACAGATCCTATAAAACGTAGGGTACTTGATTGGGAGACTTGTGTTCGGATCACGGAAGGGATTGCTCAGGGACTTCTTTATCTTCATCAATATTCCAGATTGCGGATTATTCATAGAGATCTGAAAGCGAGTAACATTCTGTTGGATAGCAACATGAATCCCAAGATTTCGGATTTTGGAATGGCGAGAATTTTCGGAGGAGAGGAATTACAAGCAAATACCAGTCGAATTGTTGGAACTTAGTAAGTAAAAAGAGAACAGTGGAATCGAATCCCCTGTGATATGAACTCCATGCTTGTAATTTGTGTCCCAGGATATGATTTGCATTGCATTATTGTACACAATTATTAACAAGTTTAGCGTTAAAACATTCAATTTCAGCGGCTATATGTCCCCTGAATATGCCCTCGAAGGCCTCTTTTCGGTGAAATCGGATGTGTTTAGCTTTGGAGTCTTGTTAATGGAGATTGTGAGTGGGAAGAAGAACACTGGTTTTTATCAGCATAACTCTGTCCATCTTCTTGCCCATGTGAGTTTCTAAGCTGCATTAACAGTTTTACCATTCAATTCAAGGTTAAAAGATTTTTAATGATTAAAAATACTTAACGGATGTGGGTAGGGTGATATGATACTGTTTTTGTCGTCTTTTTTTTTCCTGTGATTAAAGGCATGGAATTTGTGTACAAGCAACAGAGAAATGGACTTAATTGATCCAATGCTGGAGGAAGTGCCTACACGTTTAGCATTGAGATATGTTAACATAGGGCTACTTTGCATTCAAGAAACCGCAGATGATAGACCGACCATGTCCGATGTTGTCTCAATGCTTAGCAATGAAAGCCTGGACATACCTCCTCCTAAACAGCCAGCTTCCGTAAATGCAACGAGTATGGAGAAAGACATGTTGGTGCAACAGAGAAGGTCTGAAGTTTGCTCAGTAAATGATGCAACATTTTCAACCTTGGATGCTCGGTGACATGTTTAAGTTTCCTTTATTATAGTTCGAACGCATTGTGCAGACAATTCAAGGCAGAAATTGCGTTTTATATGTAGAATTCATCTAAATTCATGATTTTAGACTAAGCCATACTTTTCTCTAAGTCATCTGGCACTGCTATATTAAATATATATGAAGGTGGAAAATATGGCAATGTATGTAACATCATTTTGTTAACATCATGGACTTGACATTTTTATGCGTCACTATTTTTTGGAACATAGCTTAAAGACCAAGACTAGTCTTCTTCCAGTTAGTCTAATTTGTAAACTTTTCAACACCTTATCTCTGAGAGCCGTGGAATATTATATTATGAATGAATCCAAGGTAACTCTTATAGCCATTTATACAACATTCATTCATTCAGGTCAATGATACCGATTGCTTCTGCTGCTTTGGCAAATATTTATATATGGCTTCTGCTACAGGTATTTGTCTTTCTCTACTAGTTTCTTAGCTATCAGATAACTTTTTTCTTTGGGAATACCATAAGTGGTATTCCCAGGCTTAGTCATTTAGCAGTATAGATTGAAATTGAAAGCATTGAAACTCTGAACCCTTAGTCAAGTAAACTCAGATACCATGTTGCTGATTGTTAGGGATGAAAGTTTAAACAAATTAGTACGGATTCAAGGTTGATGTTGAATGTTCTTCATTTGCATGCTTGTGGATGTTTAAAGCAGACTGTGACACCTTGGGTCCATGACAGCTAATAGTTTGAAATAAAATAATATAGTTGGGAACAAGCAGATATCTTAGCTGAATATCTGATCATTTCTCCAACACAAAGCTAGATCCAGTTTTCTTTGTTTCATTTTGATTACTTAAAAGGTAAAAAAATGATCTCAAAAACCCAATTTGTTTATCCTGTTCTCCTGCTGATGTTCTCATCCCACATATTCAAATATTCAAATGCTGTGGTGGACACAATCTCACCAGGGCAACAGTTGAATATCTCACAAACTATAGTATCAGCTGGTCAAATGTTTGAATTAGGATTTTTTCCCCCTACCAATTCAACCAATTACTATATGGGAATTTGGTACAAGAATATCCCGGAGAAAACAGTTGTTTGGATAGCAAACCGAGATTATCCTGTCACTGGTTCCGCAGTTTTAAGTATTAGTGTTGATAGTAACCTAGTGATCAGGCATGGTAGGATAGTCTACATGGTGACAGATATAGTAACTAATGGAAATGTCACTGCTACATTGTTGGATTCAGGAAATCTTGTTGTGAGAGATGAAAAATCTAACACCTTATGGCAGAGCTTTGACTTCCCTTGTAATACTTTCTTGCCTGGGATGAGACTTGGATATGAAAACAGGAATGGAAAAAACTGGTCATATGTCTCTTGGAAAAGTGATGATGACCCAAGTCCTGGAAATTTTACCATGAAATTAGATTCTGAACAAGGAAATAGGATTCTGATATTGAATGGAGATGATGAATACTGGAGATCTAAGCTTTGGGAAGAGGATTCCAACGTATTTGAGAGCCCTCAAGAAGTGAGATTAAACATGTTCAATTTTAGCTTTGTTTCTTATCTCTCCATGGCTTATCTTACTTACAACCTCTATAGGGAAGACCTCATTAGTAGATTGATGATTGATTCAAATGGACGGCTAAGACAATTTTCATGGTCGGGAAATGAGTGGGATGTGTTGAACTCCCAACCTAGAAACGCTTGCGATGTTTTTGCTTACTGTGGAGGCAATTCGAGCTGCACCGAAGTTCCATCACCAAATTGTAGCTGTTTACCTGGATTTAAACCAAACTCACCAGAATATTGGAACAAAGCAAACTATAAGTTTGGATGCTCAAGGATAAGTAGTTTGCAGTGTGGCAATGACACTAACATCAAGGGTGCAGAGGATGGATTTCGTATGCTGTCTAAAGTAGTACTGCCAAAGGACCCGCTGCCTCTACACGTTCAGACTCTAAGTGATTGCCGTTCATCCTGCTTGAATAACTGCTCCTGTGCTGGTTTTTCTTATATCAATCAAAGTTGCTCCATCTGGATTGGCGAACTTAGGAATTTGCAGCAACTTTCAGCTGATGACATTTCTGGCACAGATTTTTTTCTCAAGCTATCGGCTGCTGATTTGGGTACAGGAAGTAAGAACTTTCCCTATGCTTCATTTTTTTTGCTCCATTATGTGCATACACTGGTGGATATGATCTAATAAATTTATATATATGGGACTTGCAGAACGCACACCAAGTAAGAGGAAGCAGTTAATTATTATTATATCAGTGACCATCTCAGCGTCAATTCTTGCTTCAGCCTTGTTCATTTGGAAAGTGAAGATGAAAATGCACAAAAGAACAGGTAAAATGTTTCTCTCCAGAAAGTAGCAACATACAAGCAAAAGTTCAATCTTGCTGCAATTTTCAATTTACAAATGCAACACATCACCACAATTTGGCAGCGAGTCCACCTTGTCTAAGTTTCTCCATTGCACCAGCACCAACAATAAAAATCTGTAGTTTGCTTGTTTATCTAACACTAGATTATATTTAGATTGTTGGGAATTAATGGTTTGGTTTTGAGTGCATGAACCTGTCCAATACCTGTGCACTCAAACTGAGTATCCATATGTATGCACTCATACTTCATTAATTCTTGATCAAGCAGGGGAGGACTTGTTATCGTTTGATCTTAGCATTAGTCCAGAACCTACCAAAAATGAACAATCTGGTGTAAAACAACGCCAGAAACATAAGAAGGAAGTGGAGATTCCAATCTTCAGCTTTTCTAGCGTTTCTGCTGCCACAAACAACTTCTCTGTCTCAAATAAACTTGGAGAAGGTGGTTTTGGACCTGTATACAAGGTAAATGATGAAATTTAAATATCATAGTTAAATCATTTTATGGAAGGAAATGCAAAAGCTTTGTTATAAGACTACAGATATTAAATTTCTTTGAGAAAAAAAGGATTTTTCTGTTTCAGGGAAAATTATTGAAAGGGAATGAAGTAGCTGTAAAAAGGCTGTCAAGAAAATCTGGACAAGGTTGGAATGAGTTAAAAAATGAGGCAGTGCTCATAGCCAAACTCCAACACAAGAATCTTGTGAAACTTCTTGGTTGTTGTATTGAAGGAGATGAAAAGATTCTTGTCTATGAGTATTTGCCAAACAAGAGCTTAGACTTATTCCTCTTTGGTAACTTTCTTCTCATGTTTTCTTTTTCCCCACTTGATTGTTATGACAGGTTTGTTTTTTTGTTGTTTTAAACCCATGAAGGTACCAATAACATTTTTGCACTAGCTTGGGGAACTCGTATTCGGATCGTTGACGGGATTGCTCAAGGTCTACTTTATCTCCATCAATTTTCCAGGCTACAGATTATTCACAGGGATTTGAAGGCCAGCAACATTTTGTTGGATGAAGACATGAATCCAAAAATTTCAGATTTTGGGATGGCAAGAAGTTTTGGAGGCACCGAACCACGAGCAACCGACCGAATTGTTGGAACTTAGTAAGTAGCTAGTAATGTATATGGATCCTCTTAAGGCGAGCTGCATTTGCTATTGTTGTTTCTGTAATTTTATACATATTCTTTCACTTGGTGTATAACTGCATCTGTTCTTAATTATGAAGCTAGTGAATAACTTGATTGTTAATGAAACGCAGTGGCTACATGGCTCCAGAGTATGCTCTCGAAGGTGTCTTCTCTGTGAAATCAGATATCTTCAGCTTCGGAGTTTTGTTGTTAGAGATTTTAAGTGGCATGAAGAACACTGGCTTTTATCAGAGCAGTTCCCTCAATCTTCTTGGATATGTGAGTGACTTAATGTATACACTGAATCATTTAAGTTTTGCTATGTTTTAGAATCTATTAAGGATGGTTCTAAAAGATATCAGACCAATATTTACCATCGAATGGCAGGCATGGGATCTGTGGATAAGCAGTAGGCCATTGGAGTTGATGGATATTGTAATGAAAGATAGTTCTTGTGCCAATGCAGCAATTAGATACATTAACATTGCACTTCTGTGTGTTCAAGAACATGCAGCCGACAGACCAACCATGTCTGAGGTTGTCTTGATGCTGAGCAATGAACTTACCTGCTTGCCTTCTCCAAAAAGACCAGCTTTCTCAAATGTCAGAAGTATGGTAGACTCGATCCCAAATCCAAGTCACTGGAAGCCAGAGACCTGTTCTGAGAATGAACTAACAATCTCAGCTATGGATGCTCGATGAAACTTTGTATTTGCTTACCTTTTTTTTTCATTTTCCTCTTTTTCAATTCATCAACAAAATTAATTGCAGGAGGTTTCCCATTATATATAAAAACACCAACTTTAAAATTAGAAATTGTGAGCTATATTTATGTCGGTAATTTCTAAAATGATTTATTCATTCTAATTTTTATTAAAATAAAATATTAATTATTTTTATTATCATTAACATTAAAATCCTTATTAAAGTAAAATTACTTAATTGATTATTTAATTTTATATTTACATTGATACAATAAATTAATAATTTCTTATTAAACTAAAATATCAATTAATTTTGATGTGAAACTCTTTTAATTAATATTTTTACTAAATATTAACTAATTTTATTTTAATTAATTTGTTTGTTTAGTAAACTTAAATATAAAGAGAAAATTGATAACTTTGAGATGGCATCCGTAAGTTTTATAGGCACAAAGCTTTTAAAAAAAAATTAAGTTTTTGCTCTTTTTTTTTTTTACTCAATTGGCTATTTAAATTGTCAAAATATATCAAAAAGTTCTTAAACTTTTTTTTTAACCTAAGCCTCTTCTTTTTTTTTTCATTCAATTGGGTATTTGAATTACCAAAATGTATCAAAAAAGCCAGCGGTAGATCTAGGAGGCTGGTAGGGGCCCAGCCCTCTAAAATAGAAAATTTTTTATTTAGACCCTTTATAATTTATAAAATTTTAAATTAGTAATGTTAAATTTGTACTTTATCCCCCAAAAAGGATAAATTTTGATTAATCCTCTAAATATTATAAATATATAGGCTATTAAAATGATAAAATTATATTTTAACTATTATAAAAGTATATAATTTAATTTCACCCCAAAAAAATTCTGATTTCGCCCTTGCCCCCTAAATCGTATTTCTGAATTCGTCACTAAAAGACACCCTTTAACATAAAATATATAACTCTAAGTTGCATCACGTGCTAGAATTATTTTAAATATTGTTAAGATTATTTATATATTATTTATAATGTATAAAGGTAGACTTTAATGCATTGAAAGGCCATAGAAAAATGATTCATAAAAAATTTATGTTTACATATATAAATGAATTATTGTTAATAAAATTTGAAAATTTAAATTTGATTTGTTTGGAAATTAAATTTTTAAAAAACAATATAGTTTGAAAGTTAGAAATTTTGGAGAAACAATTTTTTGTTCTCTGTACTGAATGTTTGAAGTCATGTCCTTTATTATAAAATTGGGAGTATTTTATAGAGAGCTCGTGCCTCTTCACAACATTTTTCTCTAGGGAATTCAATTCCTTCCATTATTACAAAGATTGCATAATAGCTACATTTTAGATTATTATTATCATTTGCAGAGAATATATTCTTCGATTACAACATTTTTATAGGGAATCTCACTGTTCATTCTTGGTTGCTTTTAGCAGGGAATCTTACTGTTCATTTTTGTCTGTGCTCTGCAGGGAATCTCATTGTTCACTCTTGGTTGCTTTTGGTAGGGAATCATTACTATTCATTTCTGTCTTTGCTCTGCAGGGAATCTCACTGTTCACTCTTGGTTACTTTTAGCAGGGAATCACTCTTGTTCATTTCTGTCTTTGCTCTGCAGGGAATCTCACTATTCACTCTTGGTTACTTTTGTCAGGGAATCACTCTTGTTCATTTCTGTCTTTGCTCTGCAGGGAATTTCTCATATTCATCTTTTGTTTTTGCCTTAATTCATCTCTTGTCTTTGCAAAATTATCATAATTTTTTTCTTGGTTCTGGTGATAGTTACTAAGCTGGTATCGTCTGCAAGATCCACCATTTTGATTGAAGACGTTGAGGATTTATCGTCTTCTAATCCAAAATTCATTGAGCTTGAGCATTTCAGCCATGAGTTTTTTATATTCCTTCTTGGTCTTGGCTTGAACTAACATTGCACTAGCAGTCGGTTTTTCTTGAAAGAATTTTGCTGTAGTTTGATCTGGAGTCGTGAACTTACATAATCATGGATTTTTATTGAAGAAATTATCCAAATATTTGGAATCATATTTTTCAACGTCAAATTTGTCCCACCATTTCGTTTTGAAATTTCGAACTAATAGTGGAATTCCAACACATGGATCATGTTCATAAGAATAATTCCATGAAACAATGTAGGAAATGCACAATTTTGAGAAAAAAATGAATTGTTCGGTAGATGTGCTTTTGGTCTGATTCAGGTTGGAATTTTTCAAAGAATCTGGGTCATAAATTTTGAATTTTTTCTAGTAAGATTTCGAAAGATGATGGTCCATACCAATTCCACCATTCTTGGAACTAATTTGGGGATTTGAATTGGGTACCATATTTGAAATATATGAGCCAGGAATGTCTTATATGTTGATTGTCCGTTAGGAAGGCATTGTACCAGAGCATTTGGTAATCCCAATATGTGAAATATGGGTGATAGTCTATTTTGGTGGTGAATTTGGCTGGAAATTTCTTTGGAGAATTTGGGTTTTCACCCTAATCTCTTGGTCGAAGAATTTTAACTATTTGGGCTCTTGAATGGGTGATAAATTTTGGATCTTTTGGGTCTGTATAGTGTTTGAACAATACTAATCCAGTTTGAACCAGTATGTTTTCACAATACTACTGAGGTTTTTAAGAATCTAATGGCTTAAAATGTCATCTAAAAAGTTTTTTTTACAAGTATATGTAGAGGTTTTTCTGAAAATTTTTCTTCCATAACAATAATTTTCTCAAAATATTTGTTTGGAAAATATTGTGAGGATTTTTGGGTAGTAGTCTGTGAAGACATTGTTACTTTTTTAGGAAAACATCCAAGAGAGATGCTTCTTTTAAAATATTTTGATAGATTTTTGTTTGTGTAAAACAATATATTTATTTTTTAAAACATTTGCTGTTTCCCCATCAATTTGTTTTAGAGGAACTTATTCTTTTAATTGAGAAAAGGCTAATGTCACTTTTGGGGATTGAGAAAGGACTCAATCCATTTTTTTTATCGTGAACCAATTTCATTTGATCCTGTGCATCCTAAACGGATGCATTTTTGGAGGATTTTGATAAGGGTGACAATTTCTCATTTTCTTCTTCAAGGAAAATTCCATACCATGACTTAATTGGTTTTGAGGAAATTTAGGTTTTTGTGGTTGGTTCTGTAACACCCCTAACCCAAATCCGTCGCCGGAACAGGGTTATGGAGCATTACCAGAGATTACAAAACAGATAATAGATGATTACAGAACAGATAATAGATATTTCACGACATACAATGTTCATATCATAATTCAATATTAAGTCCTTTATAAGAGCCCTCGAGGCTCAAAATAT
Source organism: Gossypium raimondii (assembly GCF_025698545.1). Lineage (NCBI taxonomy): Eukaryota > Viridiplantae > Streptophyta > Magnoliopsida > Malvales > Malvaceae > Gossypium > Gossypium raimondii. The sequence goes on from NC_068565.1 coordinate 7,331,398, forward strand.
ACATTAGAATTGAGTTGAGACTAAATTGGAAACTCAGAGAATTTTTCGCAAAAATCTCAAAAATTTTCCAAGGTGTAGGGGACACACGCCCATGTGGCTAGGTCGTGTGCCTCACACGGTCAGGAGACATGCCCGTTTCTCAGGCCATGTGGGTATTCAAAGTAGGGACACACGGGCGTGTCCCAGCCTATGTCCAAATCAGGGTGGCTACTAACTTGCGTCACACGGCCAAGCCACATGCCCGTGTACTAGGCCGTGTGAGCATACTGACTTGTATAATTAAGGTGCAGGGTTCACACAGTCAAGTCACACGCCCGTGTGCTAGACCGTGTGCCACACACGGCTGAGACACACGCTCGTGTCTCTGCCCATATGAAAATACCTGAGCATTTTGTTTCTAAAATTTAAAGATCCAGGGGACACAAGCCAAACCACACACCAATGTGCATGACGCACGGCTGAGACACACGCCCATGTCTCTCCCCGTGTGGACGAAAATAGGCCATTTTTCGGCCACTTTTCTCACCCATTTTGATATCAACCTATACACAACATTTCAATACATCAATAAACCCCAAACAAGCAATCAACACAAGCCAAAATCATGTATTAAGCATGACCTAACATCACAATACTCAATTACCTAAACTTACCAATTTAACCCATTTCATTGATTTGTTAAAATCTATTACAAATTACATGCATACAAGCATTTATCATTAACAACCATACTTCAAATTAGTTCATTTCAATCCAACCCTATACATGTCATAAAACCAAAGTTTACATTGCAAAACTACCAGATTAAGTTGGATAGTGTGACTTAGTGTGTTGATCTGATCTCCTGACCTCACGTTAATTTACAAAAACATTAAACATCACGAGTAAGCTTGATGAAGCTTAGTAAGTTCGATAGGTTAAACATAAATCTTCTTGAACTTAATATAATAAATTAATTAGTAAATAAATCATACATTCTCCTAACAAACACAACATAAATTGATGAACACATTTCCTTCAAATCAATATCAATATTAAACATTAAATCTGTAATGACCCAAAAATTTACGGGCATCGAAAAAGTATAATATCGGGCCTTCGTCTTAGTAAATTGAGTTTAAAAATAATTATTAGAAATATTTACTAGATTATTTGTGTGTTTAATTAGGTTTTAGATAGGTGAATTTAGCTTAATTAAGAGTAATTAGTAAAAGATTAAATTACAATAGAAGTGAAAGTTTAATTATAGATTAAAATAAATTAAAGGAAAATAATAGGGACCAAATGGGCTGGAATTCCAACACATGGATCATGTTCATAAGAATAATTCCATGAAACAATGTAGGAAATGCACAATTTTGAAAAAATGAATTGTTGTAGATGTGCTTTTGCATTAGTTGGAATTTTCAAAGAATCGGGTCATAAATTTTGAATTTTTCTAGTAAGATTTCGGAAGATGATGGTCCATACCAATTCCACCATTCTTGGAACTAATTTGGGGATTTGAATTGGGTACCATATTTGAAATATATGAGCCAGGAATGTCTTATATGTTGATTGTCCGTTAGGAAGGCATTGTACCAGAGCATTTGGTAATCCCAATATGTGAAATATGGGTGATAGTCTATTTTGGTGGTGAATTTGGCTGGAAATTTCTTTGGAGAATTTGGGTTTTCACCCTAATCTCTTGGTCGAAGAATTTTAACTATTTGGGCTCTTGAATGGGTGATAAATTTTGGATCTTTTGGGTCTGTATAGTGTTTGAACAATACTAATCCAGTTTGAACCAGTATGTTTTCACAATACTACTGAGGTTTTTAAGAATCTAATGGCTTAAAATGTCATCTAAAAGTTTTTTTACAAGTATATGTAGAGGTTTTTCAAAATTTTCTTCCATAAAATAATTTTCTCAAAATATTTGTTTGGAAAATATTGTGAGGATTTTTGGGTAGTAGTCTGTGAAGACATTGTTACTTTTTTTAGGAAAACATCCAAGAGAGATGCTTCTTTTAAAATATTTTTGATAGATTTTTTGTTTGTGTAAAACAATATATTTATTTTTTAAAACATTTGCTGTTTCCCCATCAATTTGTTTTAGAGGAACTTATTCTTTTAATTGAGAAAAGGCTAATGTCACTTTTGGGGATTGAGAAAGGGACTCAATCCATTTTTTTTTTATCTGTGAACCAATTTCATTTGGATCCTGTGCATCCTAAACGGATGCATTTTTGGAGGATTTTGATAAGGGTGACAATTTCTCATTTTCTTCTTCAAGGAAAATTCCATACCATGACTTAATTGGTTTTGAGGAAATTTAGGTTTTTGTGGTTGGTTCTGTAACACCCCTAACCCAAATCCGTCGCCGGAACAGGGTTATGGAGCATTACCGAGATTACAAAAGATAATAGATGATTACGAATGATAATAGATATTTCACGACATACAATGTTCATATCATAATTCAATATTAAGTCCTTTATAAGAGCCCTCGAGGCTCAAAATATACATTAGAATTGAGTTGAGACTAAATTGGAAACTCGAGAATTTTTCAAAAATCTCAAAAATTTTCCAAGGTGTAGGGGACACACGCCCATGTGGCTAGGTCGTGTGCCTCACACGGTCGGAGACATGCCCGTTTCTCGTGCCATGTGGGTATTCAAAGTAGGGACACAGGCGTGTCCCACCTATGTCCAAATCGGGTGGCTACTAACTTCGTCACACGGCCAAGCCACATGCCCGTGTACTAGGCCGTGTGAGCATCTTGACTTGTATAATTAAGGTGCAGGGTTCACATCAAGTCAATCACGCCTGTGCTAGACGTGTCACACACTACTGAGACACAGCCTGTTCTCGCCCATATGAAAATACTGAGCATTTTGTTTCTAAAATTTAAAGATCCAGGGGACACAAGCCAAACCACACACCAATGTGCATGACGCACGGCTGAGACACACGCCCATGTCTCTCCCCGTGTGGACGAAAATAGGCCATTTTTCGGCCACTTTTCTCACCCATTTTGATATCAACCTATACACAACATTTCAATACATCAATAAACCCCAAACAAGCAATCAACACAAGCCAAAATCATGTATTAAGCATGACCTAACATCACAATACTCAATTACCTAAACTTACCAATTTAACCCATTTCATTGATTTGTTAAAATCTATTACAAATTACATGCATACAAGCATTTATCATTAACAACCATACTTCAAATTAGTTCATTTCCAATCCAACCCTATACATGTCATAAAACCAAAGTTTACATTGCAAAAACTACCAGATTAAGTTGGATAGTGTGACTTAGTGTGTTGATCTGATCTCCTGACCTCACGTTAATTTACAAAAACATTAAACATCACGAGTAAGCTTGATGAAGCTTAGTAAGTTCGATAGGTTAAACATAAATCTTACTGAACTTAATATAATAAATTAATTAGTAAATAAATCATACATTCTCCCTAACAAACACAACATAAATTGATGAACACATTTCCTTCAAATCAATATCAATATTAAACATTAAATCAGAATGACCCAAAATTTACGCATCGAAAAAGTATAATATCGGCCTTCGTCTTAGTAAATTGAGTTTAAAAATAATTATTAGAAATATTTACTAGATTATTTGTGTGTTTAATTAGGTTTTAGATAGGTGAATTTAGCTTAATTAAGAGTAATTAGTAAAAGATTAAATTACAATAGAAGTGAAAGTTTAATTATAGATTAAAATAAATTAAAGGAAAATAATAGGGACCAAATGGGCAATTAAGCCACATTTGGAGGTTGAGGTGGCATAAGATTGTAAAAATCTTAGATTTTTATATTATTTATTTATATAAATATATAAATTAATTATAAAGTATAAATTGAGGAAAATTCGAAATTAGTGAAAATACTGAAAAATTAGTAGATAAATTTGAGTTTAGAAGAAATTTGAATAGAAATAGAGTCTAATTAAATTAGAAATGTAAATAAATTTAGTTAGGATTAAATTGGAATTAAAGTATAAATTAGATAGAAATTTTATTATTATAAATTAATGTTGTAATTAATAGTGTAAATTATTATTATTTTCGTAGCTAACAAGGAACTCGAGGCATTGGAATACAAAGGAAAGGAGAAGGTTATTGAGGAATAATCGAGCAAATTCGAGTTTGTATTACTATAATTCAAATCTATTTATTATTACACTACACCAAAACAGGTTTTTAGCGGCATTTTTTTATGCCTTTAGCGGCGTTTTTGAAAGCGCCGCAAAAAATGCCGCTATTGTCAACGCCGCTATAGATCAGGACCTTTAGCGGCACTTTTCACACAAACGCCGCTATAGATCAGGACCTTTAGCGGCGCTTTCCCACAAACGCCGCTATAGATCAAGACCTTTAGCGGCGCTTTTCCCACAAACACCGCTATAGATTAGGGTCTTTAGCTGCGCTTTTTCACAAACGCCGCTATAGATCAAGACCTTTAGCGGCGCTTTTCCTAAAAACGCCGCTATAGCTCAGGATCTTTAGCGGCGCTTTTCCCACAAACGCTGCTATAGGTCAAGGCCTTTAGCGGTGCTTTTTTTACAAACGCCACTATAGACCAAAGCTTTAGCAACGCTTCTCGCAAAAACGCCACTAAAAACATTAACATTTAAAAAAAATCATTTTAATCAAATAATATTTATTTTATGATAAATATTATATTATGTTTTATTTTTTATTTTTTAAATTTAAACTTTAAATATAATTTCAAAGATAAATAAAAATATTATTTAAATTAAAATTTCTATGAAAATTTTAACTTTAAAACTAAATATAAAAATTAATGAATTTAGTTTTAAAATTTAAAATAATAAATTAATAACACAATTAAAATCCAAAAGTTAGAACTCAAGTTGTCGTAAATATTAAAGTAAAAATAAAATTTAGAATCAAAACTAAAATAAATAATACATAATGAGAAATGATCACTAGTTGAACCGCCTATGACAATAAACGCAAGATAATAAAAATACAATGCAGTCTGCTACACCATCATTGCTCTGCAAGTTTCATTGACGGCATTCCAAACTATATCCTGCAATATAAACATGCATTATTCATAAGAAAGATAAAAGGTACAAACCACACATGTATGGAGAGGAAAAGTGAAAGAAAACATAAATTTATCCGTGTAAATACAAAATGCTTCAAACACAACCTAATTGTGATTCATAATAAATATTACCTCCACTTCTGCTAAAAAGTAAGCTGGATCCAAGTTCTGAAACAGAACAAGTTTTCCAAACGTGTGTGCATCACGCAAACTTTCTTCCCAATGCTGAAACAATGTAGGAAGCAGTTTAAGATCAGCTTAAAGAATGTAGACTAATTTTCCCACAAATAACAACAATCAAAGTAGGCTGTGAAAATAATTTAAACAACTGGTTTAGGAGTGACAGAGGAGTGCTTACGAGTTCTCCAAACCATTTGATCCTATCCTGTAAGCATGAATAAACAGCAAAATGTAAGTACTTCTTTACAAGAAATATCCACATCAAGGAGAACAACAGAGGGATAACAGGATAGTAAATCTGCAATAAGGAGGAAAGCAGAAACTTGCAAGCATGATATTGTACAGGATGATGAGGATTAAACAAATAAATTTATTCATCCAAAAAGAAATACGAGTAGAAGTAATAGGAGAAACAATCAAATGAGACCACATTATTCTTCCAATAAATGTTAAAAGAAATTGAAATTTGAGATCATGTGATTTAAAAAAATTAAGATCCAACGCAGGAGGGAAAAAAATAGGCTATAAAGTGAGGTGAACAAAGAAAGAAAAGGTATCACAAGATTTACCTATCACCTATATAATCATTTACACATACCATACAATTGATTCGAAACTATAGATAATGGCATCCCAAGAACGCATTCAACATACAAAGACTTCCATATTCCACATAATGCCATTGAAATATAACTCTTCACTTCATAAAAACTACCATTTATTATTTCTTAATTTTAAAAGGCTTAAATGATGCAACATGGCTACAGTGGATGTGTGTATTGAATTATATGCTGAATGACAACTTTGATTCCTAATGAAACATGGCACACTGGAAAAATATGGATAAGAGAAGTACTTATCTTGATACAAGCTAAAGACACCATTAGAATGAATAAGGTCATATGTTCTTGGATACGTAGAGAAACCTTCGCACCTGTCACAAATAAGAAATGAAAATGTCACGAACAGTGCCAGTGGGGTTCGTTTCTGAAGTTATATTAATGGGAAACAGGAGTAACTAAGAAATATGATATGACCAATTATTTCCAATGCCTGAAACTGTCACTAGCTCTGCAAGTGCAGAACCACGATCTTTCTCAGCAAACTGAATATGCATAGCTTCAATCCGGCTGTGTAATATCTTGTTCTGAAGAACATATGACAAAAGATCATATTAATAATCATAGAAAACTGCATTTTCTACTCTTGCATTAAAATAAAACTACAAAATATATTCTAGAGTAGAAAACAAACAAGAAAAGATAGCATCAAATACATTATTTCAATCTGAGCAAATAATAGTAGAAGGAAGACATGCTTCAACCCTTTCAAAGTTCGCTCACAGGTGTCTTGTCTAAGAAACAAGTTGTTAATAAATTACGATTAACAACTAACAACTAACATCACATGTCCAATATCAGGATGGTACCAGTTGTTAATAAATTATGATTGGAGTAGATACAAAACAAGTCCTAAAATATACTTCCCCGAAAAAGTGTCGAGGCTTTCTAAGAGACTTTCCATTGGTTTCCATACCACAAGAAATAAAATATTTGAGGTAAACCTCCTTAATCTACTTCCCTACGATAACGGCATTGCATTTAGGATGACGAAAAAGAAAAGGAAATCCAATAACTACAGATCATAAGAAAAACAAATCAAGACTGCAAAAATAAAATAAAATAAAACATACCCACTATCACCTAGAACAATTACAGAAAATGTAGAAATATAACTTAGATAAAAACCTAAATGCTTCTTTCTCCTAATGATTTCCAACAACACCAAATCCAATTTCCTTTCCCAGCAGCACTGACACAATATTCTTATAATAGATGCATATGTACAAATATCATGAGAAAACCCATCTTCTTTCAATCGATTAAAAAATGAAAAAGCCTTATCAGGTTGTTCTCTCAAAGTGTTCAAAGTTTCAACAAATTCAGCTCTATGTAATTCAAAGACCCGGTTAACGAAATGATTCATATTTGGGGTACCAATGATTTCTTGCTCATCTGATGAATTGGATGCTAATTGGTCAAGAGCATAGTGCATCTGCGGTGAAACAAAAATAATTACAACATTCTCAATTTCAATACATTACAAACTCGTATTTCTTACTTTTTGCTTCTCAAATTAAAAAAATAAAAGAAAAGAAATTGCAATTAGATACAATATATAAGAAATAAAATGAAAATTGTAAATCAACTTTTATAAAAAAACGTAACCTTCTTATAGATAAAGTACATAATACTACTTTTAATTATTAGAATTAAGTCATACTGTTTAGTTGTTTATCCATTTGTATTCAATTATGATTTGGCTTTCACTGTTTAACTTGTAATTTGAGTCTAGCCAACAGCCATGGGAGAATTGTAGCAGGAAAAAGAAATAATCCTAAGACAAGCCCAAATTTCTTTCAACGGTACTTAGCTCATAAACGTGGAGAAAATCACATTTTAAACAAAAACAAAGGGAGAAATGAACAACTAAAATACCTCTTTTCTGGCAATAGGAGAGAACTTTGAAAAGCTCCAAAGTGCAGGTCGTGTCTTCCACAAGGATTGCCCCAAAATCTAATCAATCAAAGAAACATAAAATCAAAATCAAAAGCAATAGAAATAAAAAAGAACACCTATTGAGCAGGAGGAAGTGTGATTGGCGTAGGTGTATTGACTTGGTGTTGCTGGAAATGGGAAATTTGGGGGCAAATTTTGAGATAAAAAGGGAGTATTTAGGGCGCACGACGGAGATGAGAAGAAGCGGGAGTAATGAGCGGGTAACCAAAAATAAATTTTGTTGGGATTGAGCGGGATTTTAATTACCTTTTGCAAAACAACACCAAGTATTGTATTAATAAGATTTTAAATTGGTCTCAAACTTTAAATATTATTTTATTCAAAATTTTTAAAGTATCAGTATTGTATTAATAAGAATTTTTTCATCAATTTACTGATAAACTACATATTAAATATCAACTCAAATCGAATGTGAAATATATTTAAAACATGAATATTAATTCATAAGCACGTTATATTGACATTATTTTTAATAAACAGGTTATATTGACATTATTTTTAATAATTAAATTTAAATATAAAACAATTTTTATTGTTTTTAAACAATAAAATGGGTGATTCGGGTAAAACGAGCTTGAAGTTGGAAAAGGTTTTAAAATTGGGCATTGCCATAGCTTGGTCTGGCTTGGCCCACTATTTAATTCAATATTTTAAAACCTTTGCAAAGTTTAATCTATTCAATTAATTCTTATTTGATCATGGTAGGGGCAAGGCAAAACAATCAAAAAATTGAACCGGATAAAAAAAACTGAACCGAGCACTAAAAATGCTGAATCAGAATGGGATAAGATAGGGATATCCTTGGATATAGCTTATATTGATTTTGAAGAACCAAATCTTCACACGATTTTGAAGAACCAAATTAATATTATCTCTTTTACAATTATATAATAAATTAATTAATATATAAATTAGAAAACACTAGTTAATCTAAACCATAAACCTAAACCCTAGCTAAAACCCTAAAACCCTAAACCCACAAACCCTTAACACATAACCTCTAAACCTTAAACCCCAACATTTAAACCATAATCCCTAAACTCATAATCCATAAACCTTAAAATGGTAACACCTAAACATTAAACTCTAAACCATATACCCTAAACCAAAAACCCTAAACTATAGTGATAATTAATTCAATATTTTAAAATTAATACTATCTCTTTTACGATTATATAAGAAATTATTTAACATATAAATTAAAAAAATCAAGTAATGTACCCAAAAAATTTAACAATTAATTAATTGTTATATTTTAATTAAAATGCATGGTAAGTAAAATTAGGTAAGCAATTGAAATGATACTAGTGATTTGAATTGAATCAAATTGAATTGAATGAAGGAAATATGTGAGTATTTGAAATGTATATTGATTGAAAAGTAATTAGTGATTTGAATTTGATTGGAAAATGAATTTAAAATATGAATTAAATAAAGTGAATTAATTTATGAATATGTGTGAATATGTGAATTGTGTATTGATTGAAAAGTGGTTTGAATTGAATCGAAATATGATTATATGTGATTATTTGAAATATGTATTGTTATTAAATTGTTAATTGATTAGAAAGTGGAAAAGTGATCTTGAATTGAAATGAAAGTGAATTGAGAATTTGAATACCCTATTAACTAGTCGGGCTAAGTCGGATATAGTTGGCATGCCATAGGATTTGGAAGAGTACGGGATTTATCGGCTTTTCCGATTAGGCACTTTATGTGTCATACATCAGGCACCTCATGTGTCGTTTCAGGTACTTATGTGTCGTATACTGATCAGATACTATGTACCGTTTTAGGCACAATGTACCATACTGGTGTGTTTGGGTTGGAATCCGTGTATTCGTCAAAGTCCAGATTATTAATAGGGTGAATAATTGAAATGAGAAAATCAAATGAATTTGATCGATTGTAGTATTGAATATGAGAAAATTTAAAATTGTGGATTGAAATTGAGATTGAAAATGAAAGGCATGAATTTAATGTTTATGTAGTGATTGAAATTGCTACATGTGATATGTGATTGAGATTGAAGAATAGTTAAAAATTGTATTGTTATTGTCAAATAATGAAAGTTTATGAACTAATTAATATTTAAGAAATATGATAGTTACATGCTTGGTAATTATAATTCTTTATTGCTATTATAATTTGAATTATGATAATACCAGAAGTATAAAATACTCATTGACGTTGTTTTCAGTGGGTTGAAAAAGGGTCTGAGTCTCGGTTCAGCATCCAGGTCAATCCCGACTCTTGCATAGAGATTTCGGTGATGTTTTCTTCCTTAAATGAAAGTGGCATGTACATAAGAATTATAATGGTTATTTTGGTATGTTATATAATTTTGTTGTAAAGAAAGGTATTTGATGTTTTGATGATTATATTAGTAAAATGGTAGAAGTTATTTATAGCATTGGTATCGAATTGAAATGACTTGGTTAGTTTTATGAATTAATTAGAAATGATAATAGGATTTTCATTAATTAAGTTGTTATGTCAATATGTCAAGTATAATTTAAGTATATAAATGTATTGGTTGAATTATGGGATTGGTTGGTCTGAATTGAAAGTTGCGGGGTTTTATGTAAAATAAGCGTAAATGTCATTAAATTTATAAATAAAAAATGAATGAAGTCAATTACTAAAATTTATATGAATTTATGATTTATTTTAATATGTTGGTTATTTATTTAAGATTTATTTGTAAATTGTTTGATATGTCCGGTAATGTCTCGTAACCCTGTTTCGGCGACGGTTTGGGCTTAGGGGGTGTTACAAAATCTTTCAATTTCAATCATATAAGTCTTTTACCAAATCTTACCGAATCAGAGAACGACTTACGGGTATGAGTACATCGTATTCAGAAGCCCGAAGGTTGCAGTGTTAAATAGAAATCCATAAAGGGTTGAACGGAAGCTCATAGGAGCTGAATGGAAACCTATAAGGGTTAAACAAAAACTCATATGAGTTAACAGAAGCTCGTGAGAGCTAAACGGAAAGTAAACACGAAAGTTTGCAACAAATGCTGAACCTCGGTTTACTTGGGTACATTTTCCATCAATTCATCTTTTGCATTTTACCTTCAATTCATCCTTTGTCATAGAACGATTGTACTCAATCCCACGTTCCACTCATTTTGAGCATTCAATTTAATTTCATATTTTAACAATAATTTTATTTTCAACAATAGATATGAATAAATACATAATATCATTCATCAATTTAATAAGAAAACATTAAATTTTAACCATACGAACTTACAGGTTAAATTGTAAGATTTGTAGAAGTTTAGGGACTATTATGCTATTTTCCCTTTTCACGTTTGTCTATAGGCTCTTGATCTAAGATGTAAAATTATTCATTCATTAGCATATATTTCAGTTTCAATTCACTTCACAATTAATACCCTTCAAGTTTTGAAATTACACAATTACCCTAATTTTTACAGTTTTTGCAATTTCGTCCCTCACCAATTAGCCTATCAAATGAGAATTTTTCTAAACTGACAATTTGTCTAAATATTCTAAGCTATCATACTACCTTTGATTAACATAATTTAGTATCAAACCCTAATATTTAATCTTTTCACAATTTGGTCCTAAAATCAATTTCTATTAAAATCACTTGATAAAATCATCAAATAATAAAAATTAAAGCTCTAAATCCATGTTAATTCATCACAAGCATCCAGCACTCATCAATGGTAACTTTAAAATTACCCATAAAATCAAAAACTAATGACATAGATAGTTGGACCTACTTGTAAAAGTCTTAAAACACAAAATTTCAAGAAAAGAGTAAGAATTGAATTCAAATGAAGTAAAATATGAAAAAAAACAGCTTTAAGATCTTTCCTATGGCTGCTTTTGGCTGAAGATTGATGAAGAAATGCCTAGAAAATCTTTTAATTGCTATTTTATTTATTTAATTTTACAAAATTTACAATTTTACCCTTAAATCACCTAATTTCATTGTTTTTTCTGCTTATGCGCCTCAGCCTTCTATCTTAAGCTCATTTACTCTTTAAGTCCTCCTCATTTAACATCTAATCTTGAATCGAAATATGATTATATGTGATTATTTGAAATATGTATTGTTATTAAATTGTTAATTGATTAGAAAGTGGAAAAGTGATCTTGAATTCGAAATGAAAGTGAATTGAGAATTTGAATACCCTATTAACTAGTCGGGCTAAGTCGGATATAGTTGGCATGCCATAGGATTTGGAAGAGTACGGGATTTATCGGCTTTTCCGATTAGGCACTTTATGTGTCATACATCAGGCACCTCATGTGTCGTTTCAGGTACTTATGTGTCGTATACTGATCAGATACTATGTACCGTTTTAGGCACAATGTACCATACTGGTGTGTTTGGGTTGGAATCCGTGTATTCGTCAAAGTCCAGATTATTAATAGGGTGAATAATTGAAATGAGAAAATCAAATGAATTTGATCGATTGTAGTATTGAATATGAGAAAATTTAAAATTGTGGATTGAAATTGAGATTGAAAATGAAAGGCATGAATTTAATGTTTATGTAGTGATTGAAATTGCTACATGTGATATGTGATTGAGATTGAAGAATAGTTAAAATTGTATTGTTATTGTCAAATAATGAAAGTTTATGAACTAATTAATATTTAAGAAATATGATAGTTACATGCTTGGTAATTATAATTCTTTATTGCTATTATAATTTGAATTATGATAATACCAGTAAGTATAAAATACTCAGCGTACGGTTGTTTTCGTGGCAGGTTGAAAAAAGGGTCTGAGTCTCGGTTCAGCATCCAGGTCAATCCCGACTCTTGCATAGAGATTTCGGTGATGTTTTCTTCCTTAAATGAAAGTGGCATGTACATAAGAATTATAATGGTTATTTTGGTATGTTATATAATTTTGTTGTAAAGAAAGGTATTTGATGTTTTGATGATTATATTAGTAAAATGGTAGAAGTTATTTATAGCATTGGTATCGAATTGAAATGACTTGGTTAGTTTTATGAATTAATTAGAAATGATAATAGGATTTTCATTAATTAAGTTGTTATGTCAATATGTCAAGTATAATTTAAGTATATAAATGTATTGGTTGAATTACTGGGATTGGTTCGGTTGCGAATTGAAAGTTGCAGGGGGTTTTATGTAAAAATAAGCAGAAATGCTGCCGAAATTTATAAATAAAAAAATGAATGAAGTCAATTACTAAAATTTATATGAATTTATGATTTATTTTAATATGTTGGTTATTTATTTAAGATTTATTTGTAAATTGTTTGATATGTCCGGTAATGTCTCGTAACCCTGTTTCGGCGACGGTTTGGGCTTAGGGGGTGTTACAAAATCTTTCAATTTCAATCATATAAGTCTTTTACCAAATCTTACCGAATCAGAGAACGACTTACGGGTATGAGTACATCGTATTCGAAGCCGAAGGTTGCGATGTTAAATAGAAATCCATAAAGGGTTGAGCAAGCTCATAGGAGTGAATGGAAACCTATAAGGGTTAAACAAAACTCATATGAGTTAATGAAGCTCGTGAGAGCTAAGCGGAAAGTAAACACGAAAGTTTGCAACAAATGCTGAACCTCGGTTTACTTGGGTACATTTTCCATCAATTCATCTTTTGCATTTTACCTTCAATTCATCCTTTGTCATAGAACGATTGTACTCAATCCCACGTTCCACTCATTTTGAGCATTCAATTTAATTTCATATTTTAACAATAATTTTATTTTCAACAATAGATATGAATAAATACATAATATCATTCATCAATTTAATAAGAAAACATTAAATTTTAACCATACGAACTTACCTGGGTTAAATTGTAAGATTTGTAGAAGTTTAGGGACTATTATGCTATTTTCCCTTTTTCACGTTTGTCTATAGGCTCTTGATCTAAGATGTAAAATTATTCATTCATTAGCATATATTTCAGTTTCAATTCACTTCACAATTAATACCCTTCAAGTTTTGAAATTACACAATTACCCTAATTTTTACAGTTTTTGCAATTTCGTCCCTCACCAATTAGCCTATCAAATGAGAATTTTTCTAAACTGACAATTTGTCTAAATATTCTAAGCTATCATACTACCTTTGATTAACATAATTTAGTATCAAACCCTAATATTTAATCTTTTCACAATTTGGTCCTAAAATCAATTTCTATTAAAATCACTTGATAAAATCATCAAATAATAAAAATTAAAGCTCTAAATCCATGTTAATTCATCACAAGCATCCAGCACTCATCAATGGTAACTTTAAAAATTACCCATAAAATCAAAAACTAATGACATAGATAGTTGGACCTACTTGTAAAAGTCTTAAAAACACAAAAATTTCAAGAAAAGAGTAAGAATTGAATTCAAATGAAGTAAAAATATGAAAAAAAAAACAGCTTTAAGATCTTTCCTATGGCTGCTTTTGGCTGAAGATTGATGAAGAAATGCCTAGAAAATCTTTTAATTGCTATTTTATTTATTTAATTTTACAAAATTTACAATTTTACCCTTAAATCACCTAATTTCATTGTTTTTTTCTGCTTATGCCGCCTCAGCCTTCTATCTTAAGCTCATTTACTCTTTAAGTCCTCCCTCATTTAACATCTAATCCATTTAATCACTATTTCTTTAATTAGTTAATTTTGCACCTTTTTCAATTTAGTCTTTTTTAATTAATTAACTATCAAAATGTTAAAATTTTCTAAAGAAACTTTAATACTATCTTAATGACACTCCGTAAATATTTATAAAATATTTACAGCTCGGTTTATAAAATTGAGTTCTCGATACATGGTTTTCTAAACCACTTAACCTAATAAATCTTTCTAAAATCACATTTGACTCGTAAATACTAAATAATATACGAACTTACTCGTCATATTTGGTATTCTCGAACCACTATTTCTGACGCCACTGAAAATCGGCTGTTACAGGTTCCCTTATTTTTCCTTTTCCTTTTCCTTTTCCTTTATCTCTTAGTTTGGGTGACATTTTTTAAGAAACTCTCTGGTGAGAAAATCAAGTAAAGAATTAGTTTCTCCTTTCATGTATTCAATATCAAAATCAAATATGCTCAAAATTGCTTGTCATCTTGCAAATTCTGTTTTGAGGCAATATTTTGAACATCTTTTTGTAAAACCTCTTTTGTTGATTTGTAATCAATTCGTCAAAGAAATTTTTGATTTAGTAAATCACTTTGAAATTTTGTAATGCATAAAACAATTGATAAAATTTATTTTCTAATAGCACTATAATTTTGCTAAGTTGGATTCTAGTGTCTAGAGGTAAACTAGACTATTTGCTTTTTTCCTCCCTTAACTTGTTTTAGGATCCTACCATACACTATTTCAGAAGCATCTGTTTCTACTATCTTGGGAGCATTTGGATCAGCTAAATGTAAATAATGAAGTTTAGTAATTTGTTTTTTAATCTGGGTAATAATATTGGTGTGGTCATTTGTCCAAGGTTGTGAATTCTTTTTGAGCCTATCATATAAGGGCTTACACTAATATATTATTCGAATTGTAAAATTCAACTAAACTCAAACTTGAAACTCGAATTACTTATTCGAGCTGATTTGAAAAAATTGAATAACTCGATTTGATTAACTTGAAATTCTATTATTTTTACTATTTTTCGAATCGAATCAAGTTTTGCTCAACCCTACAAAAAATCAAATAGCAAAAAAATTTCGGAGTGTACACACCAATATTTGACCTCACCCATCTAACACAATCTTCTTGAATAGAACCAAGCTTAAAGTTATTCAAAAGTTGTTGAAAAGATAATCACTGGCCACGCTCCCAATCAAACGATTCTTACCTAAGTGAAATGAGTTGGTGTGTGGAGATAAAAATAAACTTATGAGAAATTAACGAAGGCTTTAATGTGTGTGTCAATGCCACTTTTTTTAAGGTTCTATTCGCCCCCTATATTATAGTGTGCAAAAGAATTATTGACAAATGAGCCTCAATGATACAATAAAGCCCAATAACTGTCTACGTTTTGCACTGAAAGAAACAATCCACTGAGCATTGAAAGGAGCATAGCAAATATATCAATTTCTATAAAGAATTTTCGGAGTAATTCTTTATAAATTAGTCTAGGAATATAAAAGATGATGGAAGAATAAAAAGAAACTTTGTTTCCATATTATTTTTGAGTGTGTCTTACAAATGAAATTTCACTCCTATTTATAGGAGATCTCATATCTCTTCATAAGAACATAATTACCTAAATGGATAGTCATATCTTTAATAAAAAATATAATTATTAAATAGATATATACTTGAATAAATATGACTATTTGTTATTATCAAATGACATAATTTTTAATTTAAGAGACATAACTCATTACTATAAATAATGACAACTTTTAATTAATAACTAAATAACGTAACTTTTAATTACTTATAACTTTTCATTTGTAATTATTAAAATACAATATATATATATTAAAAATGTTTTAACAGAATATACCAGTACCAATACCAATTCCATTGATCGTTGATCCAAAATTTGAACTCGACAACCTTTCCATCTTTCCTTTCGGATAAAGCAAAGATCCCAGGGAATGTAAATTTTAAAGTTGAGTTCTTTCTTCTCTAATAAGTTCCCTACCCACATATCGGTCCAAAAATTCACAATAGAACCATCTCCTAATTGATCATAAATATTAGCAAGAAAGCATCCTCCAAACTGATTCTAATTAGACGATGATCAAGTGTCCCACCAAACCCAAGATTTATGTCGAGATGCGAGATTTGTAGGGAGGAGATTATTAGCCCAATTTTCATACTAGGTGTTAATCACCTGTTTACAGAGATGCCAAACCTCCACAAAAAATTTGAAAATCACCCATTAAATTTTTTAAAATAAATTATTTTATATAAAAATAAATGAATCTCTATCTTCTAATAAAAACCTCACAAAAATACTTTCAAGTGAGTCTCTTTAATTTGGTAATAATTCTCTTTTCTTTTCAAATTTTATTGATTAATCTTTAGAAATGTTAGAATTTTGAAATTTTTTATGATAGTTTAGAATCTATATGCAAGATTTTATTTATTTATTTATTTATTAAATGATTTTGGGATATTGAAAATTACTTACATCTTAATTGGGTAATTGTTTTTAAAGGTTAACTAATACAAATCCTTCAAAAAATTAAGATTGACTGTATTTATATAATCTTAAATTTCTTAAATATTGATTAAAATGTAGCATTCTTATTTAAAATTTGTTGTTGATAGCGTGATTATTATGAATCTTGTGTTTGAAAATTTACATGTTGCATATTTTTTCTTTTGTGAAAGAAAATTATTAGTTGTTTGTTGGTTTCATAAAACCTTTGTATTTATGATTTAGATTTATTTGTTTTAAATGTTTAACAAGAATGAAAAATATTTTAAAAGAATGTTTACTAATAAAATAAAGGAAGAGCAGGAAGAAAAAATAGTGAATAGCCAAAGTGAGATACAAACCAATTTGAAAAAAAAAGGAAGATTAAAAGAGTAAATTTGAATTTAGCATTACTAACCTTTTGGTCGATCCGAGATTAAGAACCAATATTACAATTATCATCCAAATGATAGAGATAATATAAGATCATTGACAATAAAAGAATCATATAAGAAAGACATATTTTAACAATTGTAAAAAAATATGCAAGTACCTTTTGTTATAGTTATTGTTTCAATAATTTTGTAATAATTTTACAATAATTTTATGTTTAATATTTGACATTTTAAAAAGAGTAGAAAAGAGTCAAATTATTGTTTTTTAACCGAATTACTGTCTAAACCATTAAAATTTTAAATATAGTAGTCAACATAGCAATTCACGTGTACTAAATGCTAATTTTTATATTTTTATGAACTATTTATATATAATTTTATTTTTGAATCTTTTGAAATTTTATAATTATTTCATGAAGTATACATAAACTGCCACATAGGTTACCACATCAATATTATTAAAAATTAATATTTAATAAGCATTTCTATTAGAAAAATATGATTTGACTCCTTTTAAAAAGATGAAAATTAAATTTAATTTTAAAAATATAAATATTGATAACTAAATTTATCATTTTCTATTAAAAAAAACTTTTGCAATGGTTTTAAATCAATTAAATGCTTGTCCTATTGGAAAACAGGGATAGATGTTACTGTTGGACCTGACAGGCCAACTCATGACATTAAATTTGCTGTCAAAGTGGAGAGAAGGTGAAGGATTTGATAAATTCAATTGAAATTTTAAAATTACATAGAAAGTGGAGTTGATAGTTTGACAATGAGATATTAGTCGCAAAAGCATATGCTTGTACAAGCTCCAACGCATCAAGGGTTCTAGAAACCTTAAAAAAGAAAACTGGGTAACTTTTTAAAGTTAATGTATAATTCAAAGCAATGATTGTAATGAAATAGGTGCAAATCTACATTATAATCCATTTAAGAGCAAATGTTATTTGCCTTACAATTTTCTTTATATGCCTGCAGTTGTCAAGATTGAAGTTGTTTGAGAGCCCATTTGCATCATTGTGTTTTTGGATAAGGCTTAGACTTTATAGTTAAAAAGAAAGGTGATTGATTTATATCAGCATCATGCATTAATTTTTCATTAAATGCATGAAAAAGTTGATCAAGTCTACGTTGATTCCATGTGGGAGCCTGGTAGGCTAATTAACACTGATTTGTATATGTGGATTGAGATATTTATTAAATGCTTGGCACTCTTCAGAAAATAGAATTTGCATTGAATCTTCATTGAACTACTAAAATTATTAAGGTCTGCTTTAAGCTCTCGGGGTGATGAATGCAGCTTATTCTCTCTCTCTCTCTTTTTTTTTAAGATATCAGTAGTTTCATATTGAATTATGGAGAGAAAATCAACTGAAGGTTTTGGAAGGTGTTTTTTGTTGGCTTGTATGCTAGTATTTGTCTTGGCAGCCTCTGCTGCAACAGATAATATTACTCCAGGCCGATCTATCAGAGATGGGGAAGCTCTAGTTTCAAGTGACGAAACTTTTGAATTGGGATTCTTCAGTAGCCCAGTTAATTCAACAACACGTTACCTAGGAATATGGTACAAAGTTTCTCCTGAGACTGTCGTTTGGATAGCCAACAGAGAGGCTCCTCTTCTCGATCATTTCGGAGTTTTAAATGTCACTAAGGAAGGTAGTATTATTCTCCAGGATAAGAAAACTGACATTATATGGTCATCCAATAGAACAAGAACTGCTGAAAATCCAGTTCTGCAGCTCTTGGATTCTGGAAATCTTATCGTAAAAGATGGAAACGACAGCGGCTTGGCAAACTTATTATGGCAAAGCTTTGATTATCCTTGTGATACCTTACTGCCAGGGATGAAGCTTGGGAAGAGTTTCATTACAGGAACGAACTGGTCTCTATCATCTTGGAAGGGCCTCAACGATCCTGCCCCAGGTCGGTTTTCGGCCTTGATAGATCCCGAGGGGTTTCCCCAGCTAGTTGTGAGAAATGGAAGTGCAATCTTTTACAGAGGAGGGTCATGGAACGGCGAACGGTTTACGGGGACTCCTGATCTAAAACAGGTTGAATCATCTAACCTATTCAAGTTTACATTTGAGTTGAATAAGAATGAGGTGTACTACAGAGGTGAGCCCTATCCTTCATTCATTTCAAGGTTAGTTGTGAATCAATCAGGCTTTTTGCGGCGCCTAGTGAGAACGAAACAATCGCAATCTTGGATTGAGATCTATTTTGCTCCTCGCGATGAATGCGACCGTTATGCTGTATGTGGTCCATATGCTAGCTGCAACACCAACAACTGTGCTTGTTTGGATGGATTTGAACCAAAGTACCCTGCAGAGTGGGATCATTCAAAATGGTCTGGCGGATGCGTTCGAAAGACTGAATTGGCTTGTCAAAATTCTGTCTTTACGAAGTATAATGGGTTGAAATTACCTGACACATCGAATTCTTCTTTTGATGCAAGCATGAGCCTTAAGGAATGCCAAGAGAAGTGTTCAAAGAACTGCTCTTGCATCGCCTATGCAAATTCAGATATCAGAAATGGAGGTAGTGGATGCTTGCTGTGGTTCGGTGACCTTATTGATATGAGAATATACCCTGACGGTGGACAAGATCTCTACGTACGGATGGCCAATTCAACATTAGGTATCATCTCGAATTTAAACCGATTATTGTTTTATCATAATTGTTCGAGAAGCTAATTGTTCAGTTACACTTCTGATGTTTCAGGTTACCTTGTTGCAAGCAAAAACTCGAGTAAAAAGAAGAGAGTAGCCATTATTGTCATCGCGGTCATATTAGTTGGACTGATTTTGGGAGGATTAATTGTCCACTTGAGATGGAAGAAACTCAGAAAGCAAGGTAAGTAACTAACTTTAGGGACTAATGTCTGTCAATTACGAGAAATGAAGCTCTACTGATGTTTGGTACGTATTTATTATTATTTGATCATTTGGTTTTGATAGTAGAGATTTTTACTTCATTTTGATTAATGTATAAAGTTGAAGGTGGAAAGGATGACATGGAGTTACCAGTATTTGATTTAAGCACTATTGTGAAAGCCACTGATAACTTCTCCGATGATAATAAGCTAGGACAAGGTGGTTTTGGACCTGTTTACAAGGTAAATTTAAGAAAATATACCCAGATGAGCTATCCGTTTTTTGGGGAATGAGGAAATGTGAATGTTAAGCCTTTCAAATGATGATTTCCAGGGTACCTTGCCTGAAGGGCAAGAAATAGCAGTGAAGAGACTTTCAAAAAGTTCTGGACAAGGATTGGAAGAGTTTAAAAACGAAGTCGGATTGATTGCTAAGCTTCAGCATCGCAACCTTGTGAGGCTTCTCGGTTGTAGCATTCCAGGAGATGAAAAGATGTTGATCTACGAGTACCTGCCCAACAAAAGCTTGGACTACTTTATTTTCGGTTTGATCCTTGAACCACATTTTTTTTGAAATGGTTTCTCTGAGGTTTTAATCAGTCGAAGCACTAATGTTTATTTTGATGAGACAATAATCAGATCAAACAAAAAGCGAATTACTGGACTGGAGAAGGCGAATGCACATCATCGATGGAATTGCTCGAGGACTTCTTTATCTTCATCAAGACTCTAGACTAAGGATTATACATAGAGATCTCAAAGCCAGCAATGTGTTACTAGACAGTGATATGTGCCCCAAGATTTCAGACTTTGGCATGGCAAGAACAATTTGGGGTGATCAAACTGAGGCAAACACTAACAAAATCGTTGGAACTTAGTATGTAGTGTAAACATACTCTAACTTGAACCTGATGCCTAACTGTGTTATAACTTTCTTCTTCATCACAATTTTCAGTGGTTATATGCCTCCTGAGTACGCTGTAGATGGACTATTTTCGATAAAATCCGATGTATTTAGCTTTGGTGTGTTAGTACTCGAGATTGTTAGCGGGAAAAAGAACAGAGGATTCTTCCATCCAGAACACAGCCATAACCTTGTTGGGCATGTAAGAAGGAAGAACAAAACATTATTAATTACTATTCTTGCTGTTAAACAATAGATACTTGACATGTTGGTCCTAATGTTTCCAGGCATGGAAACTGTGGATGGAAGAGAAGCCATTGCAGCTAATTGAAAGTAACTTGGGAGATTGTTTTGTGGTATCTGAAGTTCTAAGATGCATTCATGTGGGTCTTTTGTGTGTTCAAAAACGACCAGAGGATAGACCGAGCATGTCATCCGTAGTTCTAATGTTAGGTAGTGAGAATTCAGTACCTCAACCGAAACAGCCTGGTTTTTTCACCGAAAGGAGTCTGCCTGAATCGGACGCTCACTCATCAACCCACCATGAACCAGCTTCTAGCAATGGAGTTACCATTTCATTGTTAGAGGCACGATAGAAAACATGTATAACGTTAACATCCTATGCTGTAATTATTTACCTTTGTATTAAGAGCTATAATGCTCTCTGTATGACTTACCGTGCTAGCAAGCAGGTTGGTTTGTATGTATACAAGCAAATAGTACGTGATGGGTTGAAGATATGGAATTTTCATGGCAATAATGAGCTAAAAAGTTGGAAACTAGTTCTGTTGACATCTGCTCATCTCGTTCTATAAAATCACCAATAGTAGATAAGCTTTTAATAGTTAACATCGTTAGATTATTGTCTTATATAGTTTGATTAGGGCCTTACTAAGAGGTAACTTGGTTCCTGGATGTCTCCCCTAAGCCATCCTATGTGGGAGGATTTCGATGTCTCCCCCTCAAGCCTAAAATACTCGCAGCAATTAAATTAATATGACAAATTGAAAGTATCGACTACGAAATTTCCCGAATCCAGGAGTTGTCGGTGCATTAGAAGACCAAACAATGCCTTTGGTGACCAGGTCTTAATTAAGCAGCCCCTTTGACTTTTAAAATTACTTTTCTTTTATAATTAAGCAGTCCAATAACTTTTTTTATTTATTTTTCTCCATGATGATACCTTAATTTAAATGCCTTTCAACTCATTGCCGTAAAATTAACATAAAATATATAGTTTTCAGAAAACAAATTAAAGTTACAAGCACTAATAAAAATTAATATCATTATAATTATTTAAACATGGCAGAATTTTTTTTACTGGAACATGGACCAAATTGGTAATAATAACAAAACATTATTGCTGACATAACACTATAACATTGTTGCATTGACCAGAAAATTAATTAAAGACCGTATTGGGAAAATTAGACCAACGCATCATAATTAAGGGACTCAATTAAATAACTATTTTAAGATTAAAGTATTTATTTAGTAATTAATTAGTAGTTCGAAAAAGTATAAGTGAACTTCTTCCCCAAACATTTAGGCTTAGTTCAAACTTTAGAGAACACATTATTGGTGAACTATACTTGAATACCACCTTCGATCCGAACAAGGCTATGCCTAGTCCTAGGGATAGGGATGAGCAAAACTCAATTCGACTTGATTTTTTTTTAAAATTTTGAGTTAATTGAATTGAGTTATTCGGTTTTTTCGAGTCAACTTGAATAAGTAATTCGAGTTTCGAGTTCGAGTCGAGTTGAATTTTATAATTTAAATAATTCGAATGATTCAAATAACTCAAATAACATATTGGTGTAAATATCTTTTGATCTTTTTCAATTTTGAAAATGAGCAAATTAGTTTCTCTCAACAAAATTTTTAAAAATCAAAATAATTTTTAAAATCTAAAATATTTATAAAATTTCAAAATTTATTTTTAAAACTATAAAATTTCAAAAATAAAAATTCAAAAAATATATATAAAGTTTAAAAAATTGGGTAAATTCCTAGGTGATCACCCAACTTTTGGGTAGGTTCTATTTTGGTCATCCAACTTCAAAAACTTTCAATTTCATCACCAACGTTTTGAAAATTTAAAATTTTAGTAACCCACAATTAATTACTTAACAAAAAGATGATGCAATCCTTTTTTTATTGGCCTAATAATAAACTTAGTTCTCCAATGTTTATACATTTTATCAAATTGATCCTAAATCTAAAAATTCAACAGATTTAGCCCTTAGTGTTTATGAAATTTATTATTTAGTTTTAATTTTAAAAATCAATAAATTTAATTATGAACATTTATACAATTTGCCAATTTAATTTTAATTCTAAGAGTTTAAAAAGAAAAATATTTTAAAAAAGCAATAAAAATTCATTTTGGCATTTAGAAGCTCTTTGAAAAGCATATACAATAACTTTTTAAACAACAATTTAGAAGATCCCCAACAAAATCTTTTCTTTTATCATAAAATTGAAATTTCTTTTATATATACCTAGTAAAGGGTGAGTAACAGATAAGAGAAAATGACTTTTTATTGAATTTATCAAAAAATTTAAACTTTTAAATTTATAATGAAAATGATAAAATTTACTCACAAATAATTTTAGGTAAATGTTTATTGCTATAAATATCACAAAGTAAATTAATTTTAAAAAAATTAAACTTCTGTTGTAACTATTATAATTGTTTTCTTAACCTATTTTTCTAACAAATAGTTGTGTGAGCAATGGACATCCATGTTCACTACACCAAATTGTTGATGCTAAGACGAAGTTAGGCTAAGATAAGGCGTCGATTCACCTTGGTAGGACTAAAAGCCATCAAGAGGAGGAGGAGAGAGACCGTTTCCCCCGTTGAGTACTCTCCTATAGTATTTATATGGGGAGTTGAGGTGCCATGAGGGAGCACCCCATTGGTGGACAAGTCAGTTCGTTGTTTTTCGGTAAAAATTGTGATGTGACTTTATAAGCTTATGATATGACACTATAAAGTAAGTTAGTGATATAACAAGCATAGTTTTACTTGATATAGGTGTATTAAATACCAAAATATTGGCTTTTTGTTTTATTTGCCAAAATATTAAATAGGGATAAATCCATAATCATACATTAATTATGGTTTAATGTGCAATTGTATACATGAACTTTAGTTTTGTGCAATTTTATACATGAAATTTTGATTTGATCCAGTTCTTTTAAATTATTAACAAAATTATTGATATAACATCATTTTATGTTTATATATTGCATACATAAATAATTATATTCATTCAATATAAAAATAAATGTATTTATTTATTTAAATCTGTATAATTAAATCAAAATTATAGTTTCAAGTATACATTTGAACCACAATTAAAGTTTCACTTGTATAATTGTACCAAATTAAAGTTCATGTATATAATTACACATAAAAATAAAATTCAAATATAATTTTAAGATTTATCCCTATTAAATACCTAAAAGTATTTATGGATGTGTGTTAGAATAATAAATTTTGGGCCCATTTACAATTGTTTAAATTATTTTGAACCAGTCTTCTTCTATCTTCAGTTTAAATTATTCTGTGCTGCTTGTTCCTGGGTTCTGGAGTGTGAAAAAACACACCTTTCTACATCAATAGTAGTCAAGCATTGGTTTCAGCTTTTTCTTTTTATACATTTATATACTTTACATATCTTATATACGTATGGCAACCCTTTGACTTTTCAAAGCCGAAGTTATATGAACTTGGATTCAAACTCATATTTTAACTTAATAAATCAACATTTAATTTTGAAAAGAAATTTAAAGATATAAAATCCGAAAACCCTTCCAATATTTAACTTGGTAAGATGCGAGACCAAGGGTGAGTTTGAATAGGTGATTGGGTGCGGTGCGTTTAGCCTACTTTTTATCTTACGTCACCGTGTTGCTACAATATCTAATCTCACCGCCACCGTTATTTTTATACTAACTGCAGTTAAACGCACCAGACATCCAAACTCACCCTAACATCAATCTGAAATTCATTTGATTTTAAATTTAGAATGTCAAAGGGGCTGCTATAATGAATAGAAAAATAAATACCTACAGAGAGGGACGTCTCACCCAATAATATTGATATAGAGAAGTTTCTCCTTGCATCTATTATCTTTAAAATGAGTAATCAGTTTTACTTATTAGGAAATAAATGGAAGCCTTCTTAATGGAGCTTGTTCTGTGTTTGCTTCTCTTCTTTACAAGAAGAACTTGGGCAATAGACACTTTAACCCAAGGGCAGTCCATAAAAGATGGTGAAACTCTTGTGTCAGCAGGTGGAAGCTTTGAACTGGGATTTTTCAGTCCTGGGAATTCCAAGAGTCGATACGTGGGAATTTGGTACAAGAAAGTATCAACTGGAACTGTTGTATGGGTTGCCAATAGGGAAAATTTAGTTTCAGATGCCTCAGGAGTTTTAAGTATCAATGAGAAAGGCATTCTTTCAATCATGAATGGCACCAAAGGCATTGTTTGGTCTTCAAACACATCGAGGAAATCAGCAGAGGAGCCGATTGCACAACTCCTGGATTCGGGAAATTTCGTAGTGAAGGACCGAAATGATAGTGATTCGGAAAACTTTCTTTGGCAAAGTTTTGATCATCCTTGCGATACCTTTCTACCAGGAATGAAGATTGGAATAAACTTTGTCACCGGTTCCGAGAGGCATGCATCATCCTGGAAAAACACGGAAGATCCTGCTCCGGGCATATATACTTACAGGGTTGACTTGCAGGGGTACCCACAGGTAGTTGTTAAAAAGGGAGCTGATATATTATTCAGAGCAGGTTCATGGAATGGTCTTTATCTCACAGATGGCCCACTGGCTGTTAATCCATTATATTCATCTGAGTTTGTATTGAATGAGAATGAGGTTTACTACACATACAATGTGCAAAACAATTCAATATATACAAGGTTTTTATTGAATCCATCAGGTCTAACACAACGCACCTTATGGAATGAGAGGACAAATAACTGGGAGGTTTACGCCACATCGCAATCGGATCAATGTTCGATCTATGCCCATTGTGGACCATATGCTACTTGCAGCACCAATGAGTCTCCACCATGTAAATGCTTGGAAGGGTTCATCCACAGATCAGCATCTCCCAGGGATATTAATTCAGTAGATTGGTCATATGGATGTACTCGAAGGACACCGCTGACATGTCATGGTGGAGACAGCTTTCTCAGGAAAACTGGCCTAAAATTACCGGACACTTCGAAAACTTGGGCAAATATTAGCATTGATCTTAAGGAGTGTGAGAAATTGTGTTTGAAGAATTGCTCTTGCACTGCATACGCGAATTTAGATATCCGAGAGGGAGGCCATGGCTGCTTGCTGTGGTTTGGAGACCTAATTGACATCATAGAATTCAGTGAGGGTGGACAGGACCTTTATATCAGGCTGGCTACTTCTGATCTGAGTAACGTTCCTTCTTTGTTTTCCATTTAGATTGATCAATAAAATTAGACATAAACATTTGGGGTATATGTTCAAACATGAAACCATTTTTTTAACATGAAACCATTTTTTTGACTGATTATTCGTTAATTCTTTCAGATCATATACGAAGCAAAGGAAAGCTAAATGAAAAGCTGAAGGCTGTAATCATAGCCATCTCTGTAATAATAGCCAGCGGAATGACAATACTAGCATTGTTGTTGTATGTTCAGAAGATCATGCTTAGAAACACAGGTAAACAGATCAGTTGCCAATTAAAACCACTATCATATAACAAGATAATCATTTTCAATCCATCTTATATTAATTCAATGACAACCAGGGGAACATGGAAAGGAAGATTTAGAGTTGCCTGTTTTTGATTTAACAACCATAGCTACTGCAACTAATAACTTCTCGAGCAACAACATCCTTGGACAAGGTGGATTTGGTCCTGTTTACAAGGTATATAAGCTGTATTCTGCAAACTATATTTCACTCACTATTTAACCATTTTGAACATTATAAATTTTAGGGAACATTGATTGAGGGGCAAGAAATAGCAGTGAAGAGACTTTCAAAGAATTCGGGACAAGGACTGGAAGAGTTCAAAAATGAAGTAACATTGATTTCCAAACTCCAGCACCGCAATCTTGTAAAGCTCTTTGGTTGTTGCATCAGGAAAGATGAAAAGATGTTAGTTTATGAGTACATGCCTAACAAAAGTTTGAACTACTTTATTTTCGGTTCGAAACCTACTATCTCAGCACTTCTTTTTCTCCCCTTCCTTCCCCACCCCATGGTCTTGTTACCCAATTTCTTTTTATTTCTTTGTCTGATGTCTTTTTTATTGGTTGCAGATCAAACAAGAAGCAAATTACTGGACTGGCGTATACGAATGCATATTATCGATGGAATTGCTAGAGGGGTT
The DNA here is from genome assembly GCF_025698545.1 of Gossypium raimondii. Classification (NCBI taxonomy): domain Eukaryota; kingdom Viridiplantae; phylum Streptophyta; class Magnoliopsida; order Malvales; family Malvaceae; genus Gossypium; species Gossypium raimondii. Next base: position 7,358,966 of record NC_068565.1, read on the forward strand.
CTTTATCTTCACCATGACTCTAGATTGAAGATTATCCATAGAGATCTCAAAGCAAGCAATATTTTACTAGATCATAACATGAATCCGAAGATATCTGATTTTGGCTTAGCTCGAAAGTTCGGAGTAGATCAGACTCAGGCCAAAACTAAAAGAGTGGTTGGAACATAGTATGTATATAAGCAAGACTTGTTTGGTGCATTATTCCAAGTGGCTTTTAAAGTTCTAATCTAACATTTTTTCTCCTGCAGCGGTTATATGTCCCCTGAATATGCTTTGGATGGGCTTTTTTCAATGAAATCTGATGTCTTCAGCTTTGGAGTTTTGGTTCTAGAGATACTATCAGGAAAGAAAAACAGGGGATTTTCCCACCCAGAACATGACCATAATCTTCTTGGACATGTAAGACCTGAAGACTGAACTGTAGCAAATCATGTTTTCTTTTGTCTCAAACAATAATATCATTTGCCGTTCCAACTTTTCAGGCATGGAAATTGTGGATGGAAAAGAGGCCATTAGAACTAATCGACATTGCATTGGGCGACTCGTATGATGCAACCGAAGGGTTAAGATGCATCAATGTAGCTCTATTATGTGTGCAACAATGCCCCCCAGACAGACCTAACATGTCATTGGTTTTGGTCATGTTGTGCGGTGACAGTGTATTGCCCCAACCAAAGGAGCCTGGGTTTTTCATCGAAAGAAATCTGCCTATGGCAGACTCTATATCAGTCAAAAGTGAAATTTCCTCCATGTATAGATCTATTACATCATTAGAGCCACGATAGACGCTTGTAAATGTTGGAACAAAGAACAAGGTTGAATGAAACAAGCAATTTCTTGAGCTAGAAGGCTCGATACTTGCTGTGCAAACAAAACAGAATTGAGCTTAAAGAACTAAAGAAATCAATGAATTAAGAGAGCATTGGATGATAAATTCTTTGAAGAATTTTTCATATATTTGAAAGATGGCATAATACCAATACATATACATGACATAAACTGGTTAAGAGAAGCAAAATTGATCACCTAAACACTACCTACTACCACTAAGTACATTGATATCATTATAATTATTTTAACATGGCAGAAATTTTTTTTTTACTGGAACATGGACCAAATTGGTAATAATAACAAAACATTATTGCTGACATAACATTATAACATTGTTGCATTGACCAGAAAATTAATTAAAGACCGTATTTGGAAAATTAGACCAACGCATCATAATTAAGGGACTCAATTAAATAATTATTTTAAGATTAAAGTATTTATTTAGTAATTAATTAGTAGTTCAAAAAAGTAGAAATGAACTTCTTCCCCAAACATTTAGGTTAAGTTCAAACAAGGCTATGTCTAGTCCTAGCGGTGAGCAAAACTTAATTCGACTTGATTTTTTTTTTAAAGTTTGAGTTAATTAAATTGAGTTATTCGGTTTTCTCGAGTAAACTTGAATAAGTAATTCGAGTTTCGAGTTTCGAGTTCGAGTCAAGTTGAATTTTACAATTTAAATAATTCAAATAATTCAAATAACATATTGGTGTAAATATCCTTTGATCTTTTTCAATTTTGAAAATGAGCAAATTAGTCTCTCTCAACAAAAATTTTTAAAAAATCAAAATAATTTTTAAAATCTAAAATATTTATAAAATTTCAAAATTCAATTTTTTAAATTATAAAATTTCAAAAATAAAAATTCAAAATATATATATAAAGTTTAAAAAATTGGGTAAATTCCTAGGTGATCACCCAACTTTTGGGTAGGTTCTATTTTGGTCACCCAACTTCAAAAACTTTCAATTTCATCACCAACGTTTTGAAAATTTAAAATTTTAGTAACCCACAATTAAATACTTAACAAAAAGATGATACGATCATTTTTTTTATTGGCCTAATAACAAATTTAGTTCTCCAATGTTTATACATTTTATCAAATTGATCCTAAATCTAAAAATTCAATGATTTAGCCCTTAGTGTTTATGAAATTTGTTATTTAATTTTAATTTTAAAAATCAATAAATTTAATCTTGAACATTTACAAAATTTTCCAATTTAATTTTAATTCTAAAAGTTTAAAAAGAAAATATTTTAAAAATCAATAAAAATCATTTTGTTATTTAGAAGCTCTTTGAAAAGCATATGCAATAACTTTTTAAACAACGATTTAGAAGATCCCCAACAAAATCTTTTCTTTTATCATAAAATTGAACTTCTTTTATACATACCTAGTAAAGGGTGAGTAATGATAAGAGAAAATGACTTTTTATCGAATTTATTAAAAAAATTAAACTTTTAAGTTTATATTGAAAATGATAAAATTTACACACAACTGCTTTTAGGTAAATGTTTATTGCTTTAAATATCATAAAGTGGATTAATTTAAAAAAATTAAACTTCTGTTGTAACTAATATAATTGTTTTCTTAGCCTATTTTTCTAACAAATAGTTGTGTGAGCTATGGACATCCATGTTCACTACACCAAATTGTTGATGCTAAGATGAAGTTAGGCTAAGATAAGGCTTCGATTCACCTTGGTAGGACTGAAAGCCATCAAGAGGAGAGGAGGGAGGAGAAAGAAGAGGAGGAGGAGAGAGAGAGATCGTTTCCCCCCTTAAGTACTTTCGTCTAGTATTTATATGGGGAGTTGAGGTGCTATGGGGGAGCATCCCATTGGTGGACAAGCATTTCGTTATTTTTCAGTAAAAATTGTGATGTGATTTTATAAGGTTATGATATGACACTATAAAGTGAGTTAGTGATGGATGGTAATTATCCTATTCGTTAGAGAGTTTGTGAGAAGTGACGAACCAATCATACCTGATGAGGGTGTGTAGAACAATAGTAGAACAATAGTAGTACAATCTAGTTAGAGATGTAGAGGTGCCAGTTAAAGGAGGTAATATAACAAGCATAGTTTTACTTGACATGGGTGTATTAAATACCCAAATATTGACCTTTTTTTTTATTTACCAAAATATTAAATAGGGATAAATCCCGCAACTATACATGAACTATAGTTTAATGTGCAATTGTATACATGAACTTTGATATTGTGCAATTTTATACATGAAATTTTGATTTGATCCAGTTCTTTTAAATTATTAACACAATTATTGATATAATATTATTTTATATTTATATATTCATACATAAATAATTATATTCATTCAATATAAAATAAATGTATTTACTTATTTAAATCAGTATAATTAAATCAAAATTACAGTTTCAAGTATATATTTGAATCACAATTAGAGTTTCACTTGTATAATTGTACCAAATAAAGTTCATGTATACAATTACACATAAAAATAAAATTCAAGTATAATATTAAGATTTATCCCTATTAAATACGTAAAATTATTTATGGATGTGTGTTAGAATAATAAATTTTGGGCTCATTTGCAATTGTTTAAATTATTTTGAGCCAGTCTTCTTCTATCTTCGGTTTAAATTATTCTGTACTGTTTGTTCCTGGGTTCTGGTGTGTGAAAAACCACACCTTTCCACATCAATAGTAGTCAAGCATTGTTTTCAGCTTTGACCAAGTATCTTTAGGATGATCAGGTCATGCTTAATCATCCTTTCTTCTTTTACACATTTATATACTTTACATATATTATATACGTATGGCAACCCTTTGACTTTTCAAAGCCGAAGATATATAAGCTTGGATTCAAACTCATATTTTAGCTTAATAAATCAACATTTAATTTTGAAAAGAAATTTAAATATATAAAACCCGAAACCCTTACAATATTTAATTTGGTAAGATGCGAGACTAACATCAATCTGAAATTTATTTGATTTTAAATTTAGAATGTCAAAGGGGCTGCTATAATGAATAGAAAAATAAATACCTACAGAGAGGGACGTCTAACCCAATAATATTGATCTTGAGAAGTTTCTCCTTGCATCTATTATCTTTAAAATGAGTAATCAGTTTTACTTATTAGGAAATAAATGGAAGCCTTCTTAATGGAGCTTGTTCTGTGTTTGCTTCTCTTCTTTACAAGAAGAACTTGGGCAATAGACACTTTAACCCAAGGGCAGTCCATAAAAGATGGTGAAACTCTTGTGTCAGCAGGTGGAAGCTTTGAACTGGGATTTTTCAGTCCTGGGAATTCCAAGAGTCGATACGTGGGAATTTGGTACAAGAAAGTATCAACTGGAACTGTTGTATGGGTTGCCAATAGGGAAAATTTAGTTTCAGATGCCTCAGGAGTTTTAAGTATCAATGAGAAAGGCATTCTTTCAATCATGAATGGCACCAAAGGCATTGTTTGGTCTTCAAACACATCGAGAAATTCAGCAGAGGAGCCGATTGCACAACTCCTGGATTCCGGAAATTTCGTAGTGAAGGACCGAAATGATAGTGATTCGGAAAACTTTCTTTGGCAAAGTTTTGATCATCCTGGCGATACCTTTCTACCAGGAATGAAGATTGGAATAAACTTTGTCACCGGTTCCGAGAGGCATGCATCATCCTGGAAAAACACGGAAGATCCTGCTCCGGGCATATATACTTACAGGGTTGACTCGCAGGGGTACCCACAGGTAGTTGTTAAAAAGGGAGCTGATATATTATTCAGAGCAGGTTCATGGAATGGTCTTTATCTCACAGGAAGCCCACTGCCTGTTAATCCATTATATTCATTTGAGCTTGTCTTGAATGAGAATGAGGTCTACTACACATACCAGGTGCAAAACAATTCAATCTATACACGGTTTTTATTGAATCCATCAGGTCTAATACAACGCACCATATGGAATGAGAGGACAAATAACTGGGAGGTTTATGCCACATCGCAATCGGATCAATGTTCGATCTATGCCTATTGTGGATCATATGCTACTTGCAGCACCAATGAGTCTCCACCATGTAAATGCTTGGAAGGGTTCATCCACAGATCAGCATCTCCCAGGGATATTAATTCAGTAGATTGGTCATATGGATGTTCTCGAAGGACACCGCTGGCATGTCATGGTGGAGACAGCTTTCTCAGGAAAACTGGCCTAAAATTACCGGACACTTCGAAAACTTGGGCAAATATTAGCATTGATCTTAAGGAGTGTGAGAAATTGTGTTTGAAGAATTGCTCTTGCACTGCATACGCGAATTTAGATATCCGAGAGGGAGGCCATGGCTGCTTGCTGTGGTTTGGAGACCTAATTGACATCATAGCATTCAGTGAGGGTGGACAGGACCTTTATATCAGGCTGGCTACTTCTGATCTGAGTAACGTTCCTTCTTTGTTTTCCATTTAGATTGATCAATAAAATTAGACATAAACATTTGGGGTATATGTTCAAACATGAAACCATTTTTTTGACTGATTATCCGTTAATTCTTTCAGATCATATACGAAGCAAAGGAAAGCTAAATGAAAAGCTGAAGGCTGTAATCATAGCCATCTCTGTAATAATAGCCAGCGGAACGACAATACTAGCATTGTTGTTGTATGTTCAGAAGATCATGCTTAGAAACACAGGTAAACAGATCAGTTGCCAATTAAAACCACTATAATATAACAAAATAATCATTTTCAATCCATCTTATACTAATTCAATGACAACCAGGGGAACATGGAAAGGAAGATTTAGAGTTGCCTGTTTTTGATTTTGCAACCATAGCTACGGCAACTAATAACTTCTCGAGCAACAACATTCTTGGACAAGGTGGATTTGGTCCTGTTTACAAGGTATATAAGCTGTATTCTGCAAACTATATTTCACTCACTATTTAACCATTTTGAACATTATAAATTTTAGGGAACATTGATTGAGGGGCAAGAAATAGCAGTGAAGAGACTTTCAAAGAATTCGGGACAAGGACTGGAAGAGTTCAAAAATGAAGTAACATTGATTTCCAAACTCCAGCACCGCAATCTTGTAAAGCTCTTTGGTTGTTGCATCAGGAAAGATGAAAAGATGTTAGTTTATGAGTACATGCCTAACAAAAGTTTGAACTACTTTATTTTCGGTTCGAAACCTACTATCTCAGCACTTCTTTTTCTCCCCTTCCTTCCCCACCCCCTGGTCTTGTGTTACCCATTTTCTTTTTATTTCTTTTTCTGATGTCTTTTTTATTGGTTGCAGATCAAACAAGAAGCAAATTACTGGACTGGCGTATACGAATGCATATTATCGATGGAATTGCTAGAGGGGTTCTTTATCTTCACCATGACTCTAGATTGAAGATTATCCATAGAGATCTCAAAGCAAGCAATATTTTACTAGATCATAACATGAATCCGAAGATATCTGATTTTGGCTTAGCTCGAAAGTTCGGAGTAGATCAGACTCAGGCCAAAACTAAAAGAGTGGTCGGAACATAGTATGTATATAAGCAAGACTTGTTTGGTGCATTATTCCAAGTGGCTTTTAAAGTTCTAATCTAACATTTTTCTCCTGCAGCGGTTATATGTCCCCTGAATATGCTTTGGATGGGCTTTTTTCAATGAAATCCGATGTCTTCAGCTTTGGAGTTTTGGTTCTGGAGATACTATCAGGAAAGAAAAACAGGGGATTTTCCCACCCAGAACATGACCATAATCTTCTTGGACATGTAAGACCTGAAGACTGAACTGTAGCAAATCATGTTTTCTTTTGTCTCAAACAATAATATCATTTGCGGTTCCAACTTTTCAGGCATGGAAATTGTGGATGGAAAAGAGGCCATTAGAACTAATCGACCCTGCAATAGGCGACTCGTATGATGCAACCGAAGGGTTAAGATGCATCAATGTAGCTCTATTATGTGTGCAACAATGCCCCCCTGACAGACCTAACATGTCATTGGTTTTGGTCATGTTGTGCGGTGACAGTGTATTGCCCCAACCAAAGCAGCCTGGGTTTTTCATCGAAAGAAATCTGCCTATGGCAGACTCTATATCAGTCAAAAATGAAATTTCCTCCATGTATAGATCTATTACATCATTAGAGCCACGGTAGACGCTTGTAAAATACTTTCATGATATGTTTGGATAAATCAATTAGGCCTTGCTTCATTCATACACCGAAAGAAGAAAAGAATTTATGAACTTCTGCTTTGTACTGCCTGCAATAGTGCTTCTATATTACTCACAAGTCAGGTAGTTGATGTAGCCCTTGTTTTCCTTTTCTTCCTTTTCTCTAAAATTATCAGCTTCACTTCCTGAGAAATACAACACATATCGGAAACTTCTCTGTTTTAGATAATGATAATTAATTTTTAATTTAAAAAGTTACTATATAATTGAATTAAACATAAGTTTAAAATACATAATTTTAGTAGAAGATAAAAATAATTTAATTTTATACTACTTCGATATAATTTAAGTAATTAAATTTTATTATTTTGTAATACAAATAGACCAAACAGAATAAAGTAAATAAAAAGTACATGATAAAAATAGTAGTGGTATAATTATTATTTTACAAAAAATAATACTTAATAAATATATATGAAGGTTTTATATTATTTTCTTCGAACATGGGGAGGTTGTATTGCACACCAAACTAGAATTAATTCAAAACCTTCCTAATTGAATAACATTGTTTTGATTTGATTTGTTTTGTTTCAATCAAATCAATTTTATCTGGCGACAACTTTTCTGTTACCTTTTTACAGATGTGTTAGTAAAAATTTCCTGTGAGAAAAATCTCCATACGAACGAAACTTGAACTGGAAAAGAAGAAATAGGACAAGGCTCCAAGGCGTGTATCAAGTCACTATCTTTATGGTTATATTCGTCCCTACCTATCTTCAGTGTGCAAATGAGTTTCAAGTAAATTAACCTCGATGATACAATACTTTATAAAATAATCTAATAATATTAGAAAAATGAAGGAAGGAAAGAAAGAATATTAGAATTTGTTGGTGTGTTTTCCAAATGAAATATCATTCCTATTTATATGAATTTTCATGTCTCTTCATAGAGACATCTTTCATCAATAAGTTTCTTTCTAAATAATAATGTCTTTAAAATAAACACATAATTATTCATTTAATATTATAACTATTCAAATAATATTATTTGAATAGTTATAATTCTTTTTTAAAAAATCAAATAATATAGCTTTTGATTAATTACATCCATTCATTTATAATTATTGGAACACTATAAATATTTAAAAATGTTCAAAAAATGTGCACCACAAACCAGAAACTATGCGATGAAGGTGAAGAAAGTTAGAAATCAACAATCAGGATATTGTTTTGCAATTTTCACCATTCCATTATTTTGGGGGGGAAAATTGTTATGTAGATTTGAAAGTTTCATAGCGGTCTTATATAGCACCAAGAAAACAGGATTTCGGTTGAAAATGCAATAAATATTCAAGCATGATGGCTACCATGCAGTCAACAATTATGTAACATATTATGGTCAAAGCAGCCAATTTTCAATGTTATCTCTTCGTTTATATCTTTTGTCTGGTCCATATAAATAGGCTTATATCTAACGTCGCTATTGTCAGATCTAGAAATGATGAAAATCTAGGAAAAGGAATAACCAAAGAGTACACTCCTCTAATTTGTATCTATTATCTCTAAAATGGAAGAAGCCTTCTTATTGGTTCTTTTTCTGTGCTTGCTTCTCTTCTTTACTACAAGAACTTTGGCACTAAACACTATAACTCCGGGGCAGTCCATAAAAGATGGTGAAACTCTTTTGTCAGCTGGTGGAAACTTTGAACTGGGATTTTTCAGTCCTGGGAATTCTAAGAGGTATGTGGGAATTTGGTACAAGAAAGTGTCAACTGGGACTGTTGTATGGGTTGTCAATACTCAATAGGGAAACTTCAGTTTCTGATGCCTCTGGAGTTTTAAGTATCAATGACGATGGAATTCTTTCAATTATGAATGGCACCAAAGGCATTGTTTGTGTAACAGGTCAATTTTGACCTGGGTCTAAAGACCCAAAATCAATAAAAATAAAGTCCATTACAATGCCAGCTCAAACCACATGGCCCAAATTAAACCCCAACTGGCCCAAAAAAATCAAGTCCGATATGTCCACAACCTAAACTGGTTTCAGTAAAGAAACCAGAACCCTAACCCTAAGGCGTAGTTTCCCCCTGCTGCCCCTGTGCCTCAGCAGCACGTTCGACGCCCGAGGCGGCCTCCAGTTGCACCAAAATGGAAATCTTTCTGCCAATTGACCCAACGCCTGCAAAAGAACCAAAAAGAAACAGCAAGAAAAAAAGCAAGAACAATAGAAGCAACAGAAGTGAAAAGTAAAAGAAAAAATTGGTGTTTCGGCTTTATAAGCCAGCAACCAAACGATTTAAAAGGGGGAGGGAAAAAAAAGGAGATATTGTATGAAAAGATTCGAAAAATAAAAACAAAAACTTTGAGGTGATTACTGTCTCTTTTTTAAATCTGTTACCTTGTTTATTTTTATATTTTTTCATTTCTAAGTATAAAAAAATAAAAGAAAGGAAAGGGGGTTTACTTGCGCCGCGCCGGAGGAGGAGAAGCCGAACGGTTTCCATTTAGTTCTAGGGTTCGTGGCCACCTTTCAAAGGATTCAACCTTGAATCCAAGTTCTAGGGGTGACAAACTTTAAGTGGGGCTAAGAAAGGCCAGATTTTGCACCCCCGGCCGCCACTTGCGGCAGAGCTACAGCGGAGGTGCGCCGGATCCCTCGATCAGAGACTTAAGCCGGTCTTAGGAGGGGAGGCCTCTGGTTTTTTTCTAAAAATAAGGGATAAAATGTTTTTTTGTTGATTTTTTAGTATTTATAAGGTGTAAAAATGGCGTCGTTTTGGACCTTAGCATCAGTGGCCAAAATGACGCCGTTTAGCATAAAAACCCAAGGGCCGACCCGAGTTCGACCCGACCCGGAGATCAGATCCGCGTGTTTCCATACTAATGGGATATTTTCTTGGCGAGTCCTTCCGCTTCTCTCGTGGTTTTCGATTTTGTCCTTTTTTATTTTTCTATTTTACCACATAATTTTAATTCTCTTTCAATTTAGTCTTTCGTATGCCCCCCAGTGAATGACGCGTGTGCAGATTTGGGTTTTATTCCTATTTGGACCCCGTTAGTTGTCACACATATCATTTTGGTCCTTTTTCTCTTATTTGTTACTGATTTGCCCTAAAAACTTCGTCTAGTTTCATTTTAGTCCTTTTTGTACTTCTCATTTTTAATTTGAGCCCTAAAACCTTGTTTACTTTTTGATTTAGTCCTTAACCTGCTATTATAATTATTCTTCCTATTAAATTAATTATTTTAATAGTATTAACATTATTATACTGTATTATTATTTATTATTAATATTATTATCCTGATCTCATTTATGCATTTTTTATTCTAAAAGTTTGTTATACATATTACATATACGCATATATTTTTCTAATACATATACGTATATATTTAAAAGTTATTATAAATTTATCTTTATATCTCATTTTTTATATACATACGTTTTTTATAATATATGCATATACGTACATGAATTTTATATATATACATACTTATATATTTTTATATTATATAATTTACATACGTAGTTATATATATCTATATACACATTTTTTTAATTTTCATAAATACGTATATACATATTGTAATACCCAATTTTAGCCCGGGCTCACATATGGAAACATAATTTTTGAGGATATGCAATCTTAGATATGATATGCAATCCTAGATATGATATGCAATCTTAGATATGATATATGCAATCTTAGATATGATATGTAATCTTAGAAGATATGATTTTGTAATCTTAGAGATTTAATTTGTAGATACCCTTTAATCTCAGCCGTTGATGTAATTGATTTGTACCGTTGGATTTGGGGAGGCTCAACTATAAATAGAGGCCTCTCCCTTCATTGTAAAAAAAAAAGGGAAAAGAGGAAGAGGAATAAAAAAGAACGATTTGTAGTTTTTTAAAGGTGGCTTACTATTTTTTTTCTTTAGATTATTTTTTTTACTTATTCACGATTTTAAAAAAGGGAGAATGTGATACCATTGCGAATTTTATTTATTTTTTTATTTAGCCCCTCCGCCTTTTAATGTTTTTGTAATTAAGTTTTCTTTATTTTTTAATTTACCCTTTTATTTATTTTAAATTCCAATTTAATCCTTTTGAACGACACCGTTTTAGAGAAGAAGGGAAAATTTCCCTTCCAGCCCCTCTATGTAATTCGCTCGTTCAATTTAGTCCTCCAAATTTTATTTATTTGTAGATTGACCCCAAATTTGTTTACTTGTAGTTCAATTTAATCCTTTTTATATTTTTCTTAAAATTAGTTAATTTTGTTAATGTAATTATTATTATTATTATTATTATTTTCATATGTAATTATTATTATTTTAGCTGTATATATACTTGTTTCTATGTGCGTATTTATATTTTTTTAAAAACTAATATATTTAGCATATTTATTTTTTAATATGAGGTACTTATTTTTATTTTATTTTATTTATATATAATTATTTTTTATAATCTATATATGTTATATTTATCTTTGTATATATATGTATGTATGCATATTAATATTTTTAACCAGTTTTTTATATACTTGTATATATATATGAATATATATATTTTAAATGCTCAAATATATGTATTTTTAACACTTACTTTATAATTTATATTTTATTTTCACAAATGCATTATATATTCCGCTTTTATAAATTTTAATCCAAAGTTACATATGTAAATTATGTGTATGGCTTTTAATTTCAATTTATATATTATGTGCCTTTTATTCTTTATATTTTGTTTATTTTCTTCATTCGATTATTAATTCATGTTTTCGTTTATATGTTAAAAAGAATTGTTTTTTATGATTTATTTGATATTTTGTATGTGATTATTTTTATTATGTATATTGATTTTATTTATTCATTTATTTATATTATTTCTAGGCCTTTGTAATATTTATTATTGCATTGTATATTTAATATAGCATCACATCATTCTTTACTCGATTTCAAACTTTTCAAAATTGAGAGAATGCTTGAATTTAGGATTTTCAAGGAAATTGAGCCCTAACGTATTGGGTTCCGATTTTCTTCGTTAAGTCTAACAATCGAGCATTTCTCTTTAATCAAAAAATAAGAATTCATTATTGGGAATTCAACACGTTGTGTCCTAACGTATTGGATGTGACGCATTGATTTCTCGAAATGAATTTTTTTTCTAAAAACAATAAAGGAAATATTCCGAGTTTGGGATTTTAAAGGAATTGTGCCCTAACGTATTGGGTGTGATTTCTTAAATCTTGGATAAGTGGATGTTCTTTTAAAGTAAAGGAAATATTCCGAGTTTGGGATTCTAGAGGAATCGTGCCCTAACGTATTGGGTGTGATTTCTTAAATCTTGGATAAGTGGATGTTCTTTCAAAATTTTATTGTACAAGTATTTTGGCCCAATTCATTTTGGGGAAAATTAGAATGCTGTGACCTAACGCATTGGGTGTGGTATCTTCTTTCTATGAAATAATAAGGGTCTTAATATGTAGCCTTTTAAGTTTTGCTAAGGATTACATTTTTTCCAAATTCTCGACCTTAAGACACTAATTAATTAACTAGGTACCAATTTTGGGCATTACGAGGGTGCTAATCCTTCCTCATACGTAACTGACTCCCGGATCCGTTTTTCTAAAACTCGTAGACCAAAGCCGTTTTTTTAAGTGATCCAATCACACCCTAATAGAGATTGGTGGTGACTCCCAATTTTAATTTTTTAAAAAAGTCGACAACCTAAAACATTTTTGTTTTTCAAAAGATGGTTTCGACAGCTTGGCGACTCCACTGGGGACTTTTTAAAAAAAATAAGAGAGTCGAGCCACAAAGTTAATTAACTTTTGTCTTATGGTCGAGAAAATATTTTTTAAAAAAACTCATAACATCCTTTTGCATTCCTTACCTTCTTGTTTAAATATTGTTTGCATTATGCATTTCATGAGTTGAACAATTTTACCCTTTTAAGTGGGAGTAAGAAGCTATGCCTTCATGAGGTTCACCTCCGTGTAGTGTAGTGGATTGCTTTCGGGATACATCCGTACCTATGTCTTCGTGAGATTTTCATCTCCGTGTAGCCATAGGGAAATGTATTCCCCTGAACCGAACTCGATCCATATGAGCCTATAATGGGTGAGGATTGAGGAATCTGCTGGTTCGGGTATCTTTACTCTAGAAGCCAAACCTCATATAATGAACCTTAGGAATCCACCCTAAGTAGAACTATACTAAACCCTAGTAGATATTCGAGTAGGAATTTTACTATTATATTATATGTTTATATGATACTGACTTTTCGTGTTTTATTTACATGTCATGGCATTTCATTTCATTATAAAAGAGGTGTTGATTCATGTTCAATTGCTAAATAGAGAGCTGGTCATAAGAAAATGAGTTTCTTGATAAAGTGGATGACAATATGGTTGTCTGAATATGGTCCAAGAACACATGATAAGAGAAGGATGATAATTTAATGGAGGACTATGGCTCCGTTGCCCAAGAATTCAAGATGACAGAGATTATTTGAGAACCGTTGAACCTTCTTAAAGAGAAGCCAATGAGCATCACGAGGATGAGTGAACAACAAGTTACGGCCCGGATCGAGCAAAAAGGAGATAGAAGAGACGTTTTTGAAGAGTTCGTGAGATTTATCTTAACACTCGAATGAAGAAGAACATCGAATGTCTTCGCCTATGAGGGTAAGGCCGTATAAATATTTATTTTATATAAAGAGATTTGTTTTCTAGTCAAGTTCTTTAAATGGAATTGAATCAGAATCAACATCTCTTTATGCATTCATTGCATGCATTCACATTACATGATATCATATGCATTAAAGTCCACTAAAAGATTCTAATTGATATAAATCATTCCTCAGTTAATCTGGAAACCAACCAGCCTACTAAACACCGCTATGGTACTCGATTGAAAACTAAAGGATATGGATCAAAGGATGGAAAGACTAGAACAATCCCAAAAGGAAATGCAGTAGCAACTTCAAAAGCAAATGAATTAGCAGCAAAAAATGATAGACAAAATGATAGAATCTCAAGGGAGTAAGATGACTCAGTTAACTCAATGGTTCAACAAAGGAACTGATAAAGGAAAAGGCTCTGTGCTCAATAATCAAGAATGAGACAATGAGGGACCTGTTTATCCTCCAGACTTTACCCCCCAACAAGTTGAGATATACCCGCGTAGGTCCTCTGTTACCATTAATCCTCTGGGTGACGCTGCAACGCTATTGAATCTCCAAGCAGGATCAGGCTCTAACCCCAGAGCCAACTTTGTTAATCCTGCTATCCCTGATTTCGATGAGACGGCTAGAAAAGAGAAAATGAATGATGAATTGCCAAAACAGCTAGAGAAAAAGTACAAATGGTTGGAAGAGAAATTTAGAGCGATGGAATGTGCAGAAGGCTACTATGGGATGGATGCTAAAGAATTGAGTCTGGTTCCGAATTTAGTGCTACCTTACAAATTTAAAATGCCAGAGTTTGAGAAATATAATGAAACCAGTAGCCCCGAAGCTCGTATTACCATGTTCTGTAGACGAATGACCGGTTATGTCAATAATGACCAACTCTTGATTCATTGCTTCCAGGATAGCCTCACAGGGGCAGCATCCAAGTGGTACAATCGATTGAACCGTACCCAGATTAATTCATGAAGAGATTTGGTACAGGCATTCATAAAGCAGTACAGTCATGTGACATATATGGTTCCTGATAGAATCACCTTACAGAATTTGGAAAAGAAATCAAATGAAAGCTTCAGGCAGTATGTACAGAGGTGGAAGGAGGTCGCCGTCCAAGTTCAGCCACCGCTCTTGGAAAGGGAAATGACAATGTTATTCATAAATACATTGAAAGCTCCATTCATCACACATATGTTAGGGAGTACGGCAAAAAGCTTTTCTGACATAATCATGAATGGTGAAATGATTAAAAGTGTCATAAGGAGCGGAAAGATTGATGCTGGAGGAAATAACAGAAGGCAAGCCTCAAAAGAAAAGGGAAATGAGGTGAACAACGTGAATACGAACGACAAATTGATTGCTAACCAACAGGGTTCATCAAGACAAGAATTAAGTGTGAAGCCAGGTACTGAAAAGCTCCAGTTCACGTCAATTCCAATGCCGTACAAGGAGCTGTATCAAAGCTTATTCAATGCGCATGTTGTTGCTCATTTACATGTGAAGCCTCCACAGCCCCCGTATCCCAAATGGTATGATGCAAGTGCACAATGTGATTATCATGCAGGAATTACAGGGCATTCTATAGAAAATTGCATTACCTTCAAAAAGCTAGTTGAAAAATTCATCAACATGGGTATTGTCAAGATAGATGGTTCATCTAGTACCAAGTCATGATTGAATATGAAGGGGAGTCAAGAAGTGTTCACGATGAAACAACTAAAGAAGAGACCTTGTCAGATTTTTGCCCTTATAGACTTGGAAGTGTTTTAAATAATTAGACTGCAGAAGAAGCCCCTGTAGTATTTAGAGATTACTCAGAGTAATGTTTAAAACACACTTGTTGCCTTCAGCCTAGAGGCAATAAGAATTCCTTTATGAAATAGGCTCATGTCTGAACGTTGTTATTCTAATAAAATACATCTTTGCATTCATTTTTAAGCCAATATTCTTTCATTCTTTTCGAATAATTATACTTTCATTCTTTCGGATCTTCTTCCATATTATTCTATTCATTCATAATTGTACAAATGATTATTCATACATTCTTTTGTATATTATTTGGTACCTATTATGGGTCCCCAGATATCAACGACATGAGTGATGCTGTTACGAATTCAGAAGTTCCTTTTAGTGAGATATGTGTTTAGAGGGATCTCATGACTTTAAAGATGGCATAGATTGTTGCCTATTTTCAGACTTGTTACAGATGGTCGAACAGGAATGAAATCTTACCTCATAAGGAGACAATGGAGATTGTGACCTTAAGGGAGCGTGCATAACCAAAGAAATGAAGCAGAACCTTGTTGAGTTACTTCAAAAAGTTCAAAGATGTCTTCATATGGTCATGCTTGGGTATGCATTGACATTGTAGTCTGAATAATAATGCAATAAAAAAAAATTTACAGTATGTTCAAGATTAACATCATGAACGATGCATTCTTTGCCGGGGCAATGCCTTCTTCTTTGGCTCATAATGGTTTAGCCCGTCGAAGTCAAGTTGTCATTTCTCCGTTGTTAGATTTCATATTAATTGAAGAGGAAGATCCAAAGTTTTCGTCATAGTTAAAATTATGCCCCAAAAGGCTCTATCAAAGAAATTTGATCACAAAGAAGATTTTACATTGGTTCTGATCGAAAGGGATAACGAAGACTTGTCTAATCCTATGAGTTCAGATTCAAAAAAAAACAAAAACAAAAACAAAAAAAATGAAAAAAAAAGGAAAAATGGAGAGGCCAAAGTGAAAACCTGCAAAGGACACTTTGAGACCAAAGGGGATTTGAGTTGAAAACCCGAAAAGGGCGGCTCAAATATTTATTAGAATGGGGCACGAGGTGATTAGAGCAACTTGGGGCATGTGGTGATCTTGGTATACCTGAATTATCAAGAAAATGTAGGCAACATCTTGGGGCATTGGCAGAGTACTGTGGATCTCCTAAACACATGTCAAACTCAGATGAATCTTCAAAAAAAAAAGTTTGTACAGAGAAGTTCAAGCTGCGATATCTAGGGCACCCAATATTCATATTATTTATACTAAATTTGTTATTCTCGGAACACTTCATTCGTTTCCAAGATACGTATTCCCAATTAATCTCTTTGTTATTCTTCTTTACTATCTTTGATAATTTATTTCAAGTTATGCTCAGAATTATCTTTATTTCATCCATCGTTTTGTTCTTTTTGCAAGCATGTTGCATTAGAATAATGATCAATGGACTAATAAAACTTTCACGAAGGAAGTTTTGTATATTATTCTAGAAGTTTCTAAATAATACAAGAGCCTGAAATAGGACTATTATTTAGAACACACCGGGATTAAAGGTTGGAAATCTGAAAAGGAACAGTCTAAACTAGGACTTTCTCTTTGGATTTTGTTGTCAAAAATTGGATGTCGTGTTGATGACAAAGCCTAGATCAACAAGCAATTAATGATCACCAGGCAATAGAAAGAGGTTACCTCAGGGAAGAGAGCCTTCAGTTGCGCGTGAGCCTTTGGTACGACACCTTGGGAATGGTGTAAGAGACTAGAAAGATTTAGATCCTGTATCTCTAAATTGTGATAGGAGAGGATTGAAGAAAAGTCATATACTCTTGGGTTACAGTGGGAGAACGATGCTATGAATTTTTGCACCCCAATGGATTAAACTTGGAGGTTCACAGTGGGGGGCAACCTGGCTAAATGTTTCTTTAGAAAAGCCAGTCAACCAAGAAGGCGTTGTAGCACGTTAGTCACAAAGCCTTAATAAACTTTGAGTAATGACAACCTAAACGGGATCATTCTCGGAAAAATAAAATTTTGCATTCATGCAAGCACCATTCATACATGTCTAGTTAGGAGCATTTGATGCATTTTGATCATGCCATTCTAATCATTAGGCATAATTAGGTTCATTATACAGGCCATGTTCCACAGAGAACAGATCAGTGAAATAACAAATCTTGTCTTCCTGCATTGACAGTGGAAATGATCGAAGATGGCAGATTTTACCTCCCTGTGGTTATAGTGGAGTACATTGAAGCCAGTTATTCTACTTCCCTGGGCAACACTGGAATAGATTGAAGATTTTAGATCTTATTTCCCTAAGCAGTAGTGGAGCAGATCGAAGATGGCAGATTTTACCTCCCTGTGGTTATAGTGGAGTACATTGAAGCCAATAATTCTACTTCCCTAGACAACAGTGGAATAGATTGAAGATTTCGGATCTTATCTCCTAAGCGATGAGTGGAGCGGATCAAGATGGCGATTTTACCTCCCGTGGTTATAGTGGAGTACATTGACGGCGATAATTCTACTTTCTGGACAATAGTGGAATAGATTGAAGATTTCAGATCTTATCTCCTTAGCGATGAGTGGAGCGGATCGAAGATGGCGATTTTACCTCCCGTGGTTATAGTGGAGTACGTTGAAGCCGATAATTCTACTTCCCGGACAACAATGGAATAGATTGAAGATTTCAGATCTTATCTCCCTAGCGAGAGTGGAGCAGATCGAAGATGGCGTATTTTACCTCCCTGTGGTTATAGTGGAGTACATTGAAGCAGTAATTCTACTTCTCTGGGCAACAGTGGAATAGATTGAAGATTTCAGATCTTATCTCCCAAAGCAGTAGTGGAGCAGATCGAAGATGACGGATTTTACCTCCCTCTGATTATAGTGGAGTACATTGAAGCCAGTAATTCTACTTCTCTGGACAACAGTGGAATAGATTGAAGATTTCAGATCTTATCTCCCTAGCGATGAGTGGAGCAGATCGAAGATGGCGATTTTACCTCCCGTGGTTATAGTGGAGTACATTGAAGGCGATAATTCTACTTCCCAGGCAACACTAGAATAGATTGAAGATTTCAGATCTTATCTCCCTAGCGATAGTGGAGCAGATCGAAGATGGCGGATTTACCCCTATGGTTATAGTGGAGCACATTGAAGCCGTAATTCTACTTTCCGGACAACGATGGAATAGATTGAAGATTTGAGATCTTATTTCCTAGCGATGAGTGGAGCGATCGAAGGTGGCGATTTTACCTCCTGCGGTTATAGTGGAGTACATTGAAGCCGATAATTCTACTTTCCGGACAACAATGGAATAAATTGAAGATTTCAGATCTTATCTCCTAGCGATGAGTGGAGCAGATCGAAGATGGCGGATTTTACCTCCCTGTGGTTATAGTGTAGTACATTGAAGCCGATAATTCTACTTCCACGGACAACGATGGAATAGATTGAAGATTTCAGATCTTATCTCCCTAACCAGTAGTGGAGCAGATCGAAGATGGCGGATTTTACCTCCCTGTGGTTATAGTGGAGTACATTGAAACCAGTAATTCAACTTCCCTGGGCAACAGTAGAATAGATTGAATATTTCAGATCTTATCTCCCTAAGCAGTAGTCGAGCAGATCGAAGATGGCGTATTTTACCTCCCTGCGATTATAGTGGAGTACATTGAAGCCAGTAATTCTACTTCCCTGGACAACAATGGAATAAATTGAAGATTTCAGATCTTATCCACCTAAGCAGTAGTGGAGCAGACCGAAGATGGCAGATTTTACCTCCCTGTGGTTATAGTGTTGTACATTGAAGCCAGTAATTCTACTTCCCTGGACAACAGTAGAATAAATTGAAGATTTCAGATCTTATCTCCCTAAGCAGTAGTGGAGCAGATCGAAGATGGCGGATTTTACCTCCTTGTGGTTATAGTGGAGTACATTGAAGCGAGTAATTCTACTTCCCTGGGCAACAGTGGAATAGATTGAAGATTTCAGATCTTATCTCCCTAAGCAGTAGTGGAGCAGATCGAAGATGGCGTATTTTACCTCTCTGTGGTTATAGTTGAGTACATTGAAGGCAGTAATTCTACTTCCCTGGGCAACAGTGGAATAGATTGAAAATTTCAGATCTTATCTCCCTAAGCAGTAGTGGAACAGATCGAAGATGGCGAATTTTCCCTCCCTACGGTTATAATGGAGTACATTGAAGCCAGTAATTCTACTTCCCTGGACAACAGTGGAATAAATTGAAGATTTCAGATCTTATCTCCCTAAGCAGTAGTGGAGCAGATCGAAGATGGCGAATTTTACCTCCCTGTGGTTATAGTGGAGTACATTGAAGCCAATAATTCTACTTCCCTGGACAACAGTGGAATAGATTGAATATTTCAGATCTTATCTCCCTAAGCAGTAGTGGAACAGATCGAATATGGCGTATTTTACCTCCCTGTGGTTATAGTGGAGTACATTGAAGCCAATAATTCTACTTCCCTGGACAACAGTGGAATAGATTGAATATTTCAGATCTTATCTCCCTAAGCAGTAGTGGAGCAGATCGAAGATGGCAGATTTTACCTCCCTCTAATTATAGTGGAGTACATTGAAGCCAGTAATTTTACTTCTCTAGACAACAGTGGAATAGATTGAAGATTTCAGATATTATCTCCCTAAGCAGTAGTGGAGCAGATCGAAGATGACTGATTTTACCTCCCTGTGGTTATAGTGGAGTACATTGAAGGCAGTAATTCTACTTCCCTGGGCAACAGTAGAATAGATTGAAGATTTAAGATCTTATCTCCCTAAGCAGTAGTGGAGCAGATCGAAGATGGCGGATTTTACCTCCCTATGGTTATAGTGGAGTACATTGAAGCCAGTAATTCTACTTTCCTGGACAACAGTGGAATAGATTGAAGATTTCAGATCTTATTTCCCTAAGCAGTAGTGAAGCAGATCGAAGGTGGCGGATTTTACCTCCCTGCGGTTATAGTGGAGTACATTGAAGCCAGTAATTCTACTTTCCTGGACAACAGTTGAATAAATTGAAGATTTCAGATCTTATCTCCCTAAGCAGTAGTGGAGCAGATCGAAGATGGCGGATTTTACCTCCTGTGGTTATAGTGGAGTACATTGAAGCCAGTAATTCAACTTCCCTGGGCAACAGTAGAATAGATTGAAGATTTCAGATATTATCTCCCTAAGCAGTAGTGGAGCAGATCGAAGATGGCAGATTTTACCTCCCTGCGATTATAGTGGAGTACATTGAAGCCCGTAATTCTACTTCCCTGGACAACAGTGGAACAAATTGAAGATTTCAGATCTTATCTCCCTAAGCAATAGTGGAGCAGATCGAAGATGGCGGATTTTACCTCCCTGTGGTTATAGTGTAGTACATTGAAGCCAGTAATTCTACTTCCCTGGACAACAGTGGAATAGATTGAAGATTTCAGATCTTATCTCCTAAGCGAGAGTGGAGCAGATCGAAGATGGCGGATTTTACCTCCCTGTGGTTATAGTGGAGTACATTGAAGCCAGTAATTCAACTTCCCTGGGCAACAGTAGAATAGATTGAAGATTTCAAATATTATCTCCCTAAGCAGTAGTGGAGCAGATCGAAGATGGCGTATTTTACCTCCCTGCGATTATAGTGGAGTACATTGAAGCCCGTAATTCTACTTCCCTGGACAACAGTGGAACAAATTGAAGATTTCAGATCTTATCTCCCTAAGCAATAGTGGAGCAGATCGAAGATGGCGGATTTTACCTCCCTGTGGTTATAGTGGAGTACATTGAAGCCAATAATTCTACTTCCCTGGACAACAGTGGAATAGATTGAAGATTTCAGATCTTATCTCCCTAAGCAGTAGTGGAGCAGATCGAAGATGGCGGATTTTACCTCCCTGTGGTTATAGTGGAGTACAGTGAAGGCAGTAATTCTACTTCCACGGGCAACAATGGAATAGATTGAAGATTTCAGATCTTATCTCCTAGCGAGAGTGGAGCAGATCAAGATGGCGTATTTTACCTTCCTGTGGTTATAGTCGAGTACATTGAAGGCAGTAATTCTACTTCCCTGGGCAATAGTGGAATAGATTGAAAATTTCAGATCTTATCTCCCTAAGCAGTAGTGGAACAGATCGAAGATGGCGGATTTTACCTCCCTGCGGTTATAATGGATTACATTGAAGCCAGTAATTCTACTTCCCTGGACAACAGTGGAATAAATTGAAGATTTCAGATCTTATCTCCCTAAGCAGTAGTGGAGCAGATCGAAGATGGCGGATTTTACCTCCCGTGGTTATAGTGGAGTACATTGAAGCGATAATTCTACTTCCACGGACAACAGTGAAATAGATTGAAGATTTCAGATCTTATCTCCCTAAGCAGTAGTGGAGCAGATAGAAGATGGTGTATTTTACCTCCCTATGGTTATAGTGGAGTACATTGAAGGCAGTAATTCTACTTCCCTGGGCAACAGTGGAATAGATTGAAGATTTCAGATCTTATCTCCTAGCGATAGTGGAGTAGATCAAGATGGCGATTTTACCTCCTCCGATGATAGTGGAGTACATTGAAGCCGATAATTCTACTTCCCGGACCACGTGGAATAGATTGAAGATTTGAGATCTTATCTCCCTAGCGAGAGTGGAGCGGATCGAAGATGGCAGATTTTACCTCCCTGTGGTTATAGTGGAGTACATTGAAGGCAGTAATTCTACTTCCCTGGGCAACAGTGGAATAGATTGAAGAGTTCAGATCTTATCTCCCTAAGCAGTAGTGGAGCAGATCGAAGATGGCGGATCTTACCTCCCTATGGTTATAGTGGAGTACATTGAAGCTAGTAATTCTACTTTCCTGGACAACAGTGGAATAGATTGAAGATTTCAGATCTTATTTCCCTAAGTAGTAGTGGAGCAGATCGAAGATGGCGGATTTTACCTCCATGCGGTTATAGTGGAGTACATTAAAGCCAGTAATTCTACTTCTCTGGACAACAGTGGAATAAATTGAAGATTTCAGATCTTATCTCCCTAAGCAGAAGTGGAGCAGATCGAAGATGGCGGATTTTACCTCCCTGTGGTTATAGTGTTGTACATTGAAGCCAGTAATTCTACTTCCCTGGACAACAGTGGAATAGATTGAAGATTTCAGATCCTATCTCCCTAAGCAGTGGTGGAGCAGATCGAAGATGGCGGATTTTGCCTCCCTGTGGTTATAGTGGAGTACATTGAAGGCAGTAATTCTACTTCCCTGGGCAACAGTGGAATAGATTGAAGATTTCAGATCTTATCTCCCTAAGCAGTAGTGGAGCAGATCGAAGATGGCGGATTTTACCTCCCTGTGGTTATAGTGTAGTACATTGAAGGCGATAATTCTACTTCCCGGACAACAAGTGGAATAGATTGAAGATTTCAGATCTTATCTCCTAAGCGATAGTGGAGCAGATCGAAGATGGCGATTTTACCTCCCGTGGTTATAGTGGAGTACATTGAAGGCGATAATTCTACTTCCCAGGCAACAATGGAATAGATTGAAGATTTCAGATCTTATCTCCTAGCGATAGTGGAGCAGATCGAAGATGGCGGATTTTTCCTCCCTGTGGTTATAGTGGAGTACATTGAAGCCAGTAATTCTACTTCCCTGGACAATAGTGGAATGGATTGAAGATTTCAGATATTATCTCCCTAAGCAGTAGTGGAGCAGATCGAAGATGGCGGATTTTACTCTTCCTGTGGTTATAGTGGAGTACATTGAAGCCAGTAATTTTACTTCCTTGGGCAACTGTGGAATAGATTGAAGATTTCATATTTTATCTCCTTAAGCAGTAGTGGAGTAGATAGAAGATGGCGGATTTTACCTCCCTGTGGTTACAGTGGAGTACATTGAAGCCAGTAATTCTACTTCCCTGGGCAACAGTGGAATTGATTGAAGATTGTAAGTCTTATCTCCCTGTAGTTGCAGTGGAATAGATTGAAGCACTAGCTCCTATACTTTTGAAGATGCAGTAGGAAGGAATGAGGCTACTTGAAGAAGATGAGTTTCATGTTCCAGCAAGACCGGGCAAAATTGGGCACTTTTAAAGTCTTTGCTCCGTTCCTGTTACACGACAACGAGCAAAGAGGGGCAGCTGTAATACCCAATTTTAGCCCGGACTCACATATGGAAACATAATTTTTGAGGATATGCAATCTTAGATATGATATGCAATCCTAGATATGATATGCAATCTTAGATATGATATATGAAATCTTAGATATGATATGTAATCTTAGAAGATATGATTTTGTAATCTTAGAGATTTAATTTGTAGATACCCTTTAATCTCAATAGTTGATGTAATTGATCTCATTGTTGGATTTGGGGAGGCTCAACTATAAATAGAGGCCTCTCCCTTCATTGTAAAAAAAAAGAGAAAAGAGGAAGAGGAATAAAAAAGAATGATTTGCAGTTTTTTAAAGGTGGCTTACTATTTTTTTCTTTCGATTATTTTTTTTACTTATTCACGATTTCAAAAAAGGGAGAAGGTGATACCACTGCGAATTTTATTTATTTATTTATTTAGCCCCTCCGCCTTTTAATGTTTTTTGTAATTAAGTTTTCTTTATTTTTTTAATTTACCCTTTTATTTATTTTAAATTCCAATTTAATCATTTTGAACGACACCGTTTTAGAGAAGAAGGGAAAATTTTCCTTCCAGTCCTCCAAATTTTATTTATTTGCAGATTGACCCCAAATTTGTTTACTTGTAGTTCAATTTAATCCTTTTATATTTTTCTTAAAATTAGTTAATTTTTTAATGTAATTATTATTATTATTATTATTATTATTATTATTATTATTATTATTATTTTCATATGTAATTATTATTATTTTAGCTATATATATACTTGTTTCTATGTGCGTATTTATATTTTTTTAAAACTAATATATTTATATATTTATTTTTTAATATGAGGTACTTATTTTTATTTTTATTTTATTTATATATAATTATTTTTTATAATCTATATATGTTATATTTATCTTTGTATATATATGTATGTATACATATTAATATTTTAACCAGCTTTTTATATACTTGTATATATATATGAATATATATATATTTTAAATGCTCAAATATATGTATTTTTAACACTTACTTTATAATTTATATTTTATTTTCACAAATGCATTATATATTCTCGCTTTTATAAATTTTAATCCAAAGTTACATATGTAAATTATGTGTATGGCTTTTAATTTCAATGTATATATTATGTGCCTTTTATTCTTTATATTTTGTTTATTTTCTTCATTCGATTATTAATTCATGTTTTCGTTTATATGTTAAAAGAATTGTTTTTATGATTTATTTGATATTTTGTATGTGATTATTTTTATTATGTATATTGATTTTATTTATTCATTTATTTATATTATTTCTAGGCCTTTGTAATATTTATTATTGAATTGTATATTTAATATAGCATCACATCATTCTTTACTCGATTTCAAACTTTTCAAAATTGAGAGAATGCTTGAATTTAGGATTTTCAAGGAAATTGAGCCCTAACGTATTGGGTTCCGATTTTCTTCGTTAAGTCTAACAATCGAGCATTTCTCTTTAATCAAAAATAAGAATTCATTATTGGGAATTCAACACGTTGTGTCCTAACGTATTGGATGTGACGCATTGATTTCTCGAAATGAATTTTTTTTCTAAAAACAATAAAGGAAATATTCCGAGTTTGGGATTTTAAAGGAATTGTGCCCTAACGTATTGGGTGTGATTTCTTAAATCTTGGATAAGTGGATGTTCTTTTAAAGTAAATGAAATATTCTGAGTTTGAGATTCTAGAAGAATCGTGCCCTAACGTATTGGGTGTGATTTCTTAAATCTTGGATAAGTGGATGCTCTTTTAAAATTTTATTGTACAAGTATTTTGGGGAAAATTAGAATGCTGTGACCTAACGCATTGAGTGTGGTATCTTCTTTCTCTGAAATAATAAGGGTCTTAATATGTAGCCTTTTAAGTTTTGCTAAGGATTACGTTTTTTCCAAATTCTCGACCTTAAGACACTAATTAATTAACTAGGTACCAATTTTGGGCGTTACGAGGGTGCTAATCCTTCCTCATACGTAACTGACTCCCGGATCTGTTTTTCTAAAACTCGTAGACCAAAGCCGTTTTTTTAGGTGATCCAATCACACCCTAACAAAGATTGGTGGCGACTCCCAATTTTAATTTTTTAAAAAAGTCGACAACCTAAAACATTTTTGTTTTTCAAAAGATGGTTTCGACACATATTTATATACTTATATTTTTATATTATGTAATTTATATACATATCTATATACATATCTTTTAATTTTCATAAATATATCTGTACATGCTTATTTATATTTCTTATTATGTCTTATAATTTATATATATATATATATATACATCCATACATTTTTTACATTTTTATAATTTTATTCATTTTATGTTTACATTTTCATTATTATTTAAAAAACGTTTTAATTTTATTTGCTTACATACTTGTTATTTTGTGTGTTATTGATTTGTCCTTTTATTCATCTATTTTTTATTACTGTTGCTCATATTATTTTTTATACTCATGTATTCGATATTGTTTTATACGCGTATTAACAACGAATTTCATTTCTACCATTTTGAGTTAGATTAATTTATTCGATGCATGAATCATGATTTTAAAACAAGTAAAGCCTTGTATTTTGATTCGATAAGATTGTGCCCTAACTTATGGGGTTTCGATTTTCTCGATAAATCCAAATACACAAATCTTTTGAAACAAAAATTTTAAACGATCGTGAGAATTAGCAAAGGATCATGTTTTAACTTACGGGACACGATCATTTTTCTAAAACTTGAGATAATCTAATATCGTTTTAAAATAATCTTTTCGGTATTCATTCTCATATCGGGAACTTTAGACATTGCGTCCTAACTTACGGGACATAATTTTATTTCTCGATTAACGTGAAAATATGCCTCTATCTCAAAAATTTTCAATGTTTTGACAAAGGATCGTATTTTTAAAACTTTTCAAAATTTCCAATCCTCGACACCAATACATTAATTAATCAACTAGGTACCAATTTTGGGCGTTACGAGGGTGCTAATCCTTCCTCGTACGCAACTGACTCCCAAACCCATTTTTTTTGAATTTCGTAGACCAAAAAGCGTTGTTTTAATAAATTGAATTGTTTATTAAAAATAGCCATTTTCCGAGGTGACCCGATTACACCTCCTCAAAAAAGATTGGTGGCGACTCCCGTGTTCGTTTTCATTTTCAAAATCTAAGTCGATCCCGTTTTAACAAAAAAAATGGTGTCAAACAGTTTGATTTTCCAATACATCAAGAAATGAAGCAGAGGAGCCAATTGCACAACTCCTGGATTCGGGAAATTTCGTAGTGAAAGACCGAAATGATAATGATCCGACAAAATTTCTTTGGCAGAGTTTTGATTATCCTTACGGTAATAAACTTTGTCACCGGTTTTGACTGGCATATATCATCTTTGAAAAGCGTAGAAGATCCTGCTACAGGCCTATATTCTTTCAGGATCGAGCCACAGGGGTTACCACAGCTTGTTCTTAAGAAGGGGCCTTAAGTATTGTTTAATGCAAGATCATGGAATGGTGTTTATTTTACGGGAAGATCATTGCCTAAAGATTACACAGTATATTCATATGAGTTTGTCTTGAATAAGGATGAGGTTTATTACAAATTCGGGCCTCGAAATAAGTTTATCTTTTCAAGGTATTTATTGAATCCATCAGGTCTAGTACAACGCTCCATATGGAATGATGGAAAAAATGACTGGGAGGTTTTTTCCTCTACACAATCAGATCAGTGTTATATCTATGCCTATTTTGGACCATATTCTAGTTGCAGTATCGACAAATCTCCTTCATGTAAATGCTTGGAAGGGTTCATGGGCAGATTAGCATCTCCTGGGGATTTGGGTTCGGTAGATTGGTCAAAAGGATGTACTCGAAGAACACCATTGGCCTGTGATGGTAGAGATAGCTTTCTCAAGCAAACCAGACTGAAGATTCTGGACACTTCCAAATCTTGGTCAGACATTAGCATCAATCTTAAGGGCTGTGAGGAATTGTGTTTGAAGAATTGCTCTTGCACTGCATACGCAAATTTAGATATCTGAGAGGGAGGCTGTGGCTACCTGCTGTGGTTCGGAGACCTAATTTACATCATAGAATTCAGTGAGGGTGGACAAGACCTTTATATCAGGCTGGCTACTTCTGATCTAAGTAATGTTCCTTCTCTGTTTTCCATTTAGATTGATCAATGAAATTGAGTATAAACATTTGGGATATGTGTTTTAAACATGAAACCATTTTTTTGACTAATTATTCGTATTTCTTTCAGATCATATTCGAAGCAAAGGAAAGCTAAAAGAAAAGCAGAAGGCAGCAATCATAGCTAGCACTGTCATAATAGCCAGCAGAATGACAATACTAGCATCGGTGTTGTATGTCCGGAAGATGAAGCTCAAAAACACGGGTAAAAGAACACATTTACCAACTATAACCACAATCATAACATTGTTAGTTCTACAATATTTCAGTCAATCTCATACTAGTTCAATGACAATCAGGTGAAGAAGATTTAGAGTTGCCTGTATTCGATTTTGCAACCATATCTACGACAACGAATAACTTCTCAAGCGACAACAAGCTGGGCCAAGGTGGATTCGGTCCTATTTATAGGGTAAATAAGCTGCATTCTTTAAATTATACTTCACTCGCTATTTAACCATTTTGCACATTATAAATTTAAGGGCACATTGATTGAGGGGCAAGAAATAGCAGTGAAGAGACTTTCAAAGAATTCGGGACAAGGAATCGAAGAGTTCAAAAATGAAGTAACATTGATTGCTAAACTTCAGCACCGCAATTTTGTAAAGCTTTTTGGTTGCTGCATTAGGAAAGCTGAGAGGATGCTAATTTATGAGTATATGCCTAACAAAAGTTTAGACTACTTTATTTTCCGTTTGAGTCTACAATCTCCTAAATCTTCTTTTGCCCCCTACCTCTCGGGTTTTCTGTTATCCATTTTGATATATCTTTTTTGATGGTTACAAATCAAACAAGAAGAAAACTACTTGACTGGCGTATCCGAATGCATATTATTGATGGAATTGCTAGAGGGGTTCTTTATCTTCATCTGACTCTAGATTGAAGATTATCCATAGATATCTCAAAGCAAGCAATATTTTACTAGATAATGAAATGAACCCAAAGATTTCAGACTTCGGCTTGGCTCGGAAGTTCGGAGTAGATCAGATTCAGGCTAAAACTAAAAGAGTGGTTGGGACATAGTATGTATATAAGCGAGACTTGTCGGATGCATATTCCAGGCTGTTTTTAATGTTCTAATCTAACATTTTCTATTGCAGCGGTTACATGTCACTTGAATATGCCTTAGACGGGCTTTTTTCAATGAAATCTGATGTCTTTAGCTTCGGGGTTTTGGTTCTGGAGATAATATCAGGAAAGAAAAACAGGGGATTTTCCCATCCGGACCATGATCATAATCTTTTTAGACATGTAAGACATAAGACTGAATAACAAAAGTACACTTTTTTGTTTTCTGTTTCAAACAATAACATCATTTGTGATTCTAACTTCTCAGGCATGGAGATTATGGGCTGAAAAAAGGCCATTAGAACAAATCGATAAAGCATTGGGCGATTCATACGATGCAACCCAAGTTTTAAGATGCATCAATGTAGCTCTCCTATGTGTGCAACAAAGTCCTTCAGATAGACCAAACATGTCATTAGTATTGCTCATGTTGTGTGGTGAGAGTATATTACCCCAACCGGAGTAGCCTGAGTTTTTCATTCAAAGAAATCTGCCCATAGCTGACTCTATATCAGTAGAAAATGAAATGTACTTGATAAATGAATCTTATACTACATCATTAAAGCCACGATAAATGCTTCCAACATACCTTTATGATATGTTTGGATAAATCAATTAGGCTTTGTTTCATTCATATAATGACAAAAGAGAAATCTATAAATCAGGTGACAAATTAGACCAAGTAGAAGAAGATGAGATGTTGACAAATGAAACTTCAGGATAGCCAGGTGTTATGCTTGTTTTCTTTCATTTACTTTTAGACAGTCGCCCTTTAATAAGCAATGCCAGATCCATTAGGTTATCAATTTGTCAAAGTCAGCCCATTAACACATAAATGCATGACTTTTTTTATTTATTTTTGCCGCTACATCTTCTAAGCATCTTTGCGTGTTCAATTTGTTTATTCAATGAAAGGAATATTGGAGTCTCACTCATCAAGCCACCAAGAATCATCTTCTGTAGAAGATATCAGTTGGTATAATTATTTACCTTGCCTGAATTAAGGCCTATATTGTTTTCTGTTTTGCTTAATGCACAAGCAAGCAAGCAGGTTTGTATGTATATTCCTGAACCTACAACATGATGGGTTGAAGGCATGGAATTTATTTGGCAATAATGAGCTAAGAAGTTGAAAACCAATTCTATTGATATCTGCTCACCTCTTTTTATAAAATCACCAATATTAGTTAGCTTGAAATAATTGGATCAAAATAGTTAGATTACGACCAGCATCTTGTTTTGCAAATCTCATCATCCCAATCTTATTTTTTGTACCCAAACATATGTTGAAAATTCTATAAAAACGCAAGCATGATGTGTTGAGGTTATCGGCAAAAAAGAAAGAAAAGAAACTGAAAAATGATAATCAAAATGATCTCAACACACTGATTTTCATTGAGGCATTAAGTTACAAACAATTACCTAATACTTAACAACTCCCACTAATGACATTGAAAATTACAAAACTTAACTTGTACACATAAACAAGCTAATTTATCAGCTAAAATTAGCACCTAACCATCAATACATAACCAAGCTAATCAGCTAATTAGTCTTTGTACATCAACAATACTGATTACAAAATAAACTAGTGTTGAAAGTTGTCAACAATGCAGCAGCAAGCAAATGTCCATTGTGTATTTTTGGTCATTAAACTTTTGTAACATGTGACTTTTGTTGGTTTGATTGTAACTTTTTGTTTTGCTAAGGATTAGTCAAGTACTTAGCTGATTTAGTAGCTTTTTAGGTTATCATTAAGCTGATTTTACCGCCAGTCGCCGGTGCCAGTGTCGCCGTATATGGTGGTCGGGAAACTGAAAAGTTTCTTCTTTTCTCCGGCACAACCTCTCAGCCCTATGCACCCTCCGGCGACGGCGATAAGAGGTAAAAAAACTCCTTTTTTTTATTTTATATATTTCGAAATAAAAAAAGAAAAAAATATGAAATAGAATAAAAAAGATAAAATGAAAAAAACTTACACCATGTTCGGTTGGGTGTAATGGATTAGCCATTACACCCCTATTCCGTGGCCCCACTCAATAATCTGTTTGGTTCGTTGTATTGCACTAATACGAGCCTATTACGTTACGGACGGATTCGGCATTTTCTCTGTTTTGATTTTCTTTTTCAATTTTTGCCCTCAGCTTCAGCTTCATCTTCAGCTTCTGTTCTTCACCTTCTTCTCCTTCTTCATCCAGGTAACTTTCCTCATTCTACTTCTTCCGTTCTTCATCTTTTATTTCCAATTTTCCTTAGCTTTGTCCGTCGCATATCTTCTCTTCTCAGGGCTGCTGTTTTGTTTCGCTCAAATCTATGGCTGCTTTCTCCTCTTTCTCTCTTTTTTGGTACTTTTTATCTGTTTATATTTTGTTAATGTTAAGGATAGAGTGATAAAGTATTGATTTTGGGTCTTTGATTTGGACAGTAGTTATGCAACGACTGGAAGGATTGTTGCAATTGTGAGAGCCTCACCACGACTCTCTTCTTCTCTCACCTCCATCAATTTTCTAACACCAAATCACCCACGCAGGTATTTTTCTTTTTATTTGGTTGGGAAGTTCTCTTATTTCGGTATTCAATTGATGAATCTTCTTTTTCCTTTTTCATGTCGGTTTCCTTTATTGATAGATAGTTCGAAACCATCTGTTAATGCTAATTATGGTTTTGTTATCCAGAATTTATTAGAGAAACAAGAAAATTTAAGTGAAAGAAAAATTAAACTTGGGGTGGTCAGTAATATTCCTTGTGTTTCGATATGTAAATAAGTTGAATCAAATTATTATGCATTGATCACCAAGTTTGTAAATAAGCATGCAGGGATGGAAATGGCTCAACTCATATGTGGAGGTTGTCGAACATTGCGCCTTCTTTCAGTCAGATGTTTTTCACTATTAGTTTCATTTTCTTTTTTTCCGCTTGTAATTTCAGGAATTTGGAATGTTATGGATTTTACTATCATCTGTTTCATATTGAATTTTCAAACCAACATTATCCATTACAACTAGCACTTTGGAAAAATCATCTTTATTATGGCCCTTTTCAATGATTGCAGATATGCAGAGCCAGCTTATCTGTAGTGGGTGTAGGAGCATTCTTCTTTATCCTAGAGGTGCTACCAGTGTTTGCTGTGCATTATGCAATACAATTACTCCCCCTGGTACACTTCATTTCTCTTTCTTATCATTTACAAATGTAAAACCATTCATTGGTTTTTTGAAGTTGAGAGCAGTTGCTGGCTTTCAGTATAATGGACAATTGATGATCATTTCTGCTTGAAAATCAAGAGATATAGTTCATAAAGTTGTTATTTTTCTTTATGTTCTAAGTGGCCCTATCAATGTTTAGAGCATGGCGTAATAAAGAAACAGTGAAATCAAATTCATGGCAATTTGCTTGTATCAACTTAATGCTGCTTGTGTTAGAGATTTAGATGTTATGTTCTTGGATGATTGTTGAATATATTATTCGTTAGACATAGTCTGTTTTATAGTAGAATTTCTTGCTTTTATACTTGCTTCTTTATGTGAACTTGATTGTATAAGATAGATAACGACTGAGTTCAAATTATATGAGCACTCCAAACAAATCATAAACAATTTTTATGGTCTATAACCATGCTCCATTTAAACTGTTGGAAATATGACTGTCATTGGCATAATTTATGTTCTTAATGGTAGTGTATGTGATGCGGAATTATGCAATTAGTTTTGAATTTGCTCAACTGTTTAGTTTTTATGTTTGAGCTGCTTCTTGCTTCAGCTTTGTTAAGTAGTGTTTCTTGCTGCAACTTATAAGTTCAGGACAAGCTAAAAAATCAACGAGCTTCAACTCTTCCATGATGAGAATTTTTCAGCATGGTCTTTTGCGTCAGATGTGCTATATCATGCCATGAACTTTAGCTTCATTTCTTTTATGCAGTAGATATTGAGGGTTGTATATCTCACGATTGGTGTCATGATGTATTTATGTCTATTTCTACAGAGATAAAGAAGCTCCAAGATTAACTGAGAGTGGTTTCCAATTCTCGGTGTGCATCATGAAACTCATGGCCCTTTTGCCTCTTTTCTGGTTGTCTGTCACCTAAAATTACTTCTTATCTTTGTAATTTACAGTTGATGGATACAAATGCTCAGCTTTGGTATATTATCAGAGAGTATATCTCCAATTCAGAGGTATATTTGATGAGATAATTATTGTGTTCTGCTTGGAACTTGTTTGTTAGAGCTATTGTGTTTTACTGTTGTTAAGTTCTTGAAGGAGAAATTGGCATGAATTTATTGTAAATTTTTATTTGTTATTGGTTTATTAGTATATATTATCCTCTTAAATGTGAATGTACCCAAGGGGGTGTGACTGTGCGCATGCACTAAAGTAATAGCTTGTGTATTCTAGTGTGCTTGAGCATTAATAGCTACTTTTAGTTCAAGGGAAAAAGATGCCATTTCCTATATGGGAAAAATAGAAATTGGCTCCTTGTCTTGGCCTTATACTGATAAGCTTGTACTTTATATAATTGCTTTTTGATTTGTTGTCTTGCATGAAGTGATCTACTACACCTTCAATGGAGAGAATATTTGCTTAAAAGTATAGGACACAAATGATTAAATTGCAAATTTTGGATATTGACTAATTTTAATTTAGAAAATTATATCATAACCTACTTTCCTTTTTCATTTTAAAAGAAGCATAGTTTACTAAGTTGAACTTATGGAATTTAATAAAATAAGTTTATTTTATTTTATTATTAAAACATGTTATTTTTATAAGATTTAAGCTTAAATTTAATCAAAATGATATAGAAGAATGGTATAAGATTGATATAAAATTAACATTCCAAAAAGAATATAGGAGATAAAATGTTAAGTTAGTTGAAATATAAAATTAAAATAACTTTACTCGGATGTAAATGAAAAACTCTCATTACATAAATATATATATTGATGTATTTTATGGCTAAACAAAATCAGTCCATTGATTAGTCAAACAATTAATTAGTTTAGTATCCTGTATCTTCAAATAAAGTGGGGAATTATATATTTTATTAAATTATATTTAATAATAATTATTTTAAATTATATTTTCTAGTATTATATATTATGATTTTAGTAAATTCATATAAGAATATTTAATATTAAGAATTTTATTAAATTATATATTTTAATTAAAATATATTTAATAATAATTATGTTAAAATATGATTATATTATTTATTATTGATATTAATAATCTTATTAAAATTTAATAACAATAACAATAATCATTTACCTAAACAAATTTACGCTAAGGGTATTCTAGTCATTTTAGTTTTTTCTCTTATGCTATTACACCTCCATTCCATTCAACCAAACACAAGAATACTATTTCGCCTCTATTCCATTACATTCAACCAAACAATTGAATTGTTATTACGCCTCTATTCCATTACGCCTCTATTCCATTATGCCTCTATTCCATTACACCTCTATTCCATTACGCCTCTATTCCAATACAGCGAACCAAACGTGGCCTTAAAGTGTTGCTTCTTGTTTTTATTTTGAATCTCTCTCTTTTTTTTTTCATTCCAAAAATAAAAATCCCCTGTTACAATCGGTTTATCATGGCTTTTATACCCATTTTTACAAGGTTTTTTAATCTATTTGTTGTCACTTCTTGTAGGCAAGTGGGTGAAGCGGTGGTGCAAAGTCTTGGCATGCAATGTGATGGCGGACATGTGGCGGCTGGGAGTCGAAGACCCTAGGTGCGGCGCACCTAGGGTTAGGTTTTCTTTTTTGTTTTTTTTTCTAAAAATGTTTTTTTTGGGCTGCTGGTTTTTTAATTTTTTGGGCCTGTTATTTTGGGTTTGGGTTGTTTTGGGCTGAGGTTTTGTTTTCTGATTTGGCCCATATTAGGCCTATTGTAATTTGGACTTATGGATTGTTTTATCATTTTTGGTTTGTTTAGGTTTTATTGGGCCTGTATTTTGGACTCCTTTTTTATTTGTTTGGGCCCGGGTAAATTGGGCCTACAACAAAGAGCTATAGAAGTCTAGTTGGTTGCCTGCTCTATTTGACAGCAATAAGGCCAAATATCATGTATGCAGTCAGCCTTCTATCGAGGTTCATGCATTGCTGCAATGTTGCTCATTTTAAAGCTGCTAAAAGAGTATTAAGGTATGTCAAAGGGACCTTAAGCTATGGAGTGAAGTTTGCGATGGCTGAGGAGTTGAAACTGGTTGGCTATTTAGATAGTGACTGGGCAGGCTCAGTTGATGACATGAAGAGCACATCGCGCTATTTTTTTTTCACTCTAGGTTCAGGAGTTTTCTATTGGAGTTCTAAGAAACAACAAACAGTAGCTCAATCCACTGCAGAGGCAGAGTACATTGCAGTTGCTACTGCTGTTAATCAAGCCATTTGGCTTAGGAAGCTTTTGAGTGACTTGAATGCCGATCAAGAGAAAGCAACAGAGATCAAAGTGGATAACCAATCAGCTGTTGCTATTGCCAAGAATCCTGTATTTCATGGCAAGACCAGACACTTCAAGATCAAGTATCATTTTATAAGGGAGCAGAATTGTCAAAGGAAGTCAATTTGATTCACTGTTGCTCGGAGGTTCAGCTTGCGGACATTCTGGCCAAGCCATTGGCTGTTACAAGATTTGAGTATTTGAGAAAAGAAATTGGAGTCTGCTGCTTTGTAGCCAAGGAGGAGTGTTGAAAGTTGTCAACAATGCAGTAGCAAGCAAATGTCCATTGTGTATTTTTGGTCATTAAACTTTTGTAACATGTGACTTTTGTTGGTTTGATTGTAACTTTTTGTTTTGCTAAGGATTAGTCAAGTACTTAGCTGATTTAGTAGCTTTTTAGCTTATTATTAAGCTGATTTTACTGCTTGGATACTAGCACAAGTTAAGCTTGTTTTCTTCCAATGTATTAGAACTACTTGTATACAAGGTGTATTGCTAATTCAAGCAATGAGATAAGTCAACTCTTTTCTCTCATCCAACATCCGTTTTTGCTTCTGTTTTTCATCTTTCAAACACAAGTTTTCTTGTTTTGATCTTTGGATGCTGTTTTAACTCAACAACTAGACTAGGTTGAAAGTAAAACAAGAAAAAACTGCATGGTTAAGTGCCAAAACATCTTTGTTGCTGCATTACTGACCATCGTTCAACATGATGACTACGCGACAGTCAGCAATGATGTAACAAATTATGTTCAAAGCAGCAACTTGTAACCTTATTTTTTATTTTGACTCTCTTTTTTAATCTTTTGTCTTGTCCACGTGAAAGGAATTGGGTGTTTTCTGTTGAATAATGCTACTGAAACATCGCTATTGTCAATTCTAGAAATGATGAAAAACATGGAAAAAGGAACAGGGATAGTTTTACTTTTCTAACTCCTTGCATCAATTATCTTTAAAATCAAAAATAAGTTATTAGGAGATGAAATGAAGCCTTCTGAATGGTGCTTCTTTGTTGGAGCTGAGAGCAACTAACAGCAAGTTTCAGCAAGAAACTTGAGTAGCAAGTGTCGTGACTTGCAGCAAAAACAAGCAGAAAACAAAGTAGAATTTTTAAAGTAAAGCAAAAAAAATGAAGAAAGTTTTTGAATGAAAACTTGATTACATTCATTCATCATCAGAATGGCTTGAAGCCAATACATAAATCAAGCTTCTAGCTTGTCAAAATAGTAGGTTAACCAAAACAATACCTACCACCACTAAGTTTCCTAGTAAATTGGAATAATAACTTGTACAAATGAATAAAGTTGGTAAACAGCTCAATCACTATCAAGATTACATCAATTATCATCTTATCATAGTTCAAAATGAACTAGATTACATTACATACAAAAAATACAAAATAAAGCTAAACATCCTTGCTTTCACGTGCAAACTGCTGCTTCTGCATGGTGGTCTTCAATGCTGCATGCTAACCACCTTTCAACACTCCTCCTTGGTTAGCATGTTGCTGACTTCCATCTTCATTCTTAAGCTTTGAAACCTTGAAACATTAAGAGGTTTTGTTAAAATATCAGCTAATTGTTCATCAGAACTGTAATGAACCAGTTTTACTTAATGAGCTTGTTACATTTCTCGAACTGCATGACGCTTAATGTTAAAGTGTTTTATCCTCCCATGAAAGAACAGGGTTATTTGCAATTGCAACAGCCGATTGGTTGTCACACATTATCTCTGTTGCTTCCTCTTGTTCAAGGTTGAGGTCGATTAGAATTTTTCTAAGCCACATGGCTTGATTAACAGCTACAGCAACTGCTACATATTCTGCTTCTGCAGTAGATTGACCAAGCAGTGCTTGTTTTTTTAAACTCCAACAAAATACTACTGAGCCAAGATTAAAAAAATAGCCTGAAGTGCTTCTCAGATCGTCTATCGAGCCAGCCCAATCACTATCACTGTAACCAACCAATTTCAAGTGTTTTGCCTTGGTATACAGCATTCCATAGCTCAAGGTTCATTGTAGCAATGCATGAACCTTGAGAGTAAGCTCACAACATACATTATGTCTGGTCTAGTGGCAGTTAGATATAATAAACAACCAACTAGACTCCTATAAGTTGTCTCACACATTGGTTCAAAAATACCTTGACTCGATAGCCTGTCTCCAACAACAATTGGTGTGCTGGTGGCTTTGCAATTCTCCATTGAAAATTTGTTGAGAATTTTCATGGCAAAGGTCTTTTGACTTAGCCAAATTCCTTTGTTTGATTGAGTTACTTCCATGCCTAAAAAATAGGTCATCAACCCCAAGTCTGACATTTCAAAATGCTGTTGCATTTTGCTTTTGAAACTGATCAGCATCTCTTGATCTCCTCCTGTCACCAATAGGTCATCGACATATAATGACACAATGAGTTGAGTTTCTGCCTTGGTCTTTTTGACATACAAGGTTGGCTCGCTTATGCTCCTCTCGAATCCTAAACTGATCAAATAATTGTCAATTATGCTATACCAAGCTCTTGAAGCCTGCTTCAAGCCATACAAGGCTTTGTTCAGCTTGTATACCATTTCTTCCTTGCCAGACACCTTGAAGCCTTGAGGCTTCTCCATATAAATCTCTTCTTCAAGGAATCCATTGAGAAATGCTGACTTTACATCAAGCTGATGTATTTTCCATTGCCTTAGTGCTGCAAGTGCAACTAACAATCTGATAGTGTCAAGTCTGATCCATACCTCTGACTAAAGCCTTTGACAACTAACCTTGCCTTCAATTTGTTCAAGCTACCATCAGCATTTTGTTTAACTCGATAAACCCATTTAACTCCAATGATCTTCCTGTTTACTGGTCTTTCAACTAGAGTCCAGGTTTCTTTTCAATCATGCTGATCTCTTCTATCATTGCCTGCTTCCAACCTTACTGACTTTCTGCCTCTTCAAAGCAACTTGGTTCTGCAATGGCCACCTGAGCTCTTTCATAAACGTCAACCAATGATCAAGTCCCTCTGACTGGTTCATCATCAATATCCATTTCAAATGTATCTTGATCAGTTTCAACTTGATCTGATGCAAGATCCTCAGTTA
The DNA here is from genome assembly GCF_025698545.1 of Gossypium raimondii. NCBI lineage: Eukaryota > Viridiplantae > Streptophyta > Magnoliopsida > Malvales > Malvaceae > Gossypium > Gossypium raimondii. Next base: position 7,397,309 of record NC_068565.1, read on the forward strand.
CAGCCTTTGGTTCTTTTTTATCCAAGTTCCAACATGCCTTCTCATTGAACATTACATCTCTACTCACAAGGAACTTGTTTGTAGAGGGTTCCAGAATTCTGTAGCCCATTTTAATTGTGCTATAGCTTATCAAAATCCCTGCTTGAGCCCTTTTATCCAGCTTTCCTATTTTCACAGCTGGAACTTGTGCATAACACATGCAACCAAAGGTTCTGAGATGAGCCAGTGATGGCTTGAATCCAAACCAAGCTTCAAATGGAGTCTTCTGAGCTAGGGCCTTGGTTGGAAGTCTATTTTGGAGATAGACTGCATTGTTTACTGCCTCAGCCTACAAGGTTTTAGGCAGATTTTTTTCAAACAGTAGACATCTTGCCATGTTCATCAAACTTCTATTTTTTTCTTTCACTGACCCCATTCTGTTGAGGTGTATACACATTGGTCAGCTGGTGTTTGATGCCTGCATTCTCACAGTAGGCTTGAAATTGAGCTGAGGTATACTCAATTCCATTATCTGACCTTAGTGTCTTAAGTTTACAGCCAGCTTCAGTTTCCACAGTAGCTTTAAACTTTAAAAACACATGTGCCACTTCTGATGTAACACCCCTTACCCGAGACCGTCACCGGAATCGAGTACGAGATGTTATCCAATCTAACTTACCAATTCGGAGCATAAAAATTTGCTTTTAAAATTAAATTCACTGTTCACAACAAAACTGTCCACCTGCGCGACTGTCACTAATTTACTTATAACTCAAGTTACGAAATTCAAAATTTAAATCCATAAATTTTCTCTGAAACTAGACTCATATTCCTACTTAACATAAAATTTTCAGAATTTTTGAATTAGCCAATTAGTACAGTTTATTCATTAAAGTATCCCCTGTTTCACATTTCGATGTGTCCGACCTCTTGGCACTAAAAATAAATTATCTCATTGCACGTAATTTATATAAGGTTATCGTTTGTTTCTTTTTAACATAGGCTCACTAAGAAATCTATACATATAAATTATGACCCATAATTATTTCTTCACAATTTATAATGATTTCCAAAGTCAGAACAGGGGACTTCAAAAATCATTCTGACCCTGTCTCACTAAAATTCAAATATCTCAAAATACAGAATTCCTTTGCGTACACCGTTTCTTTCATATAAAAATAGACTTGATAAGGTTTAATTAAATATATAATTCACTCTCTAATTCCATTTCTAATATTTATGGTAATTTTTCACATTCACGTCACTGCTGCTGTCAAAGAAACTGCTTCTTTGTATTAGCTACCATTTACACATACATAATACCAAAACATAATCTTTACTACCCATTTCAATAGCTAATCTTAGCCATATCATATGAACATACTCAAAATGATTAAGACTCTATACATGCCATAGTTTAAACATTTTGAAAAGCACATAATACCAAGATGATTATGATAGTGTGATACGAGCTCCGACGATCCCCAATTCGACCAATCACTATAAAACAAAGGAAAAGAAGAAAGGTGTAAGCTACTAATAGCTTAGTAAGTTACATGTAAACAATAATTACTCATTTAATAATTAACACTTTTAACATATAACTAATCAAAACATTTCCTAGCAATTTCAATCACTTACACATGCACAATCTTGCCAATTCACTTGCATATACATTTTCACACAATATTTCAATCAATCAGTAACTAATAAAAATTTATAAAATTAAACTATTTCACTTCGGATTTGTGGTTACGAAACCACTATTCCGATCTATTTCGGGCTATCACAATTCTCCCCCCTTAGGGGTTTTCGTCCCCAAAAATCTTACCAGTGAATAAGTTGGGATACTGTTTCCTCATAGCCTCCTTGGTTTCTCATGTTGCCTCTTCCATCCCATGTCGTTGCCATAACACTTTTACTAAAGCAATTTCTTTGTTTCTCAACTGTTTCACTTCTCGTGCCAAGATTCGAATTGGTTCTTCTTCGTATGTCATATCCGATCGAATTTCCACTTCAGTAGGTGAAATCACATGCGATGGGTCCGATCGATATCGACTCAACATAGAAACATGAAACACATTATGAATTCTTTCCAATTCCGGTGGTAAAGACAATCGATAAGCCACTGGACCAATTCTTTCTATCACTTCATACGGACCAATAAATCTTGGACTTAATTTACCTTTACGGCCAAATCTCAAAATTTTCTTCCATGGAGACACTTTCAAAAATACTTTATCACCCACTTGAAACTCAATCTCTTTTCTTTTCAAATCCGCATACGACTTCTATCGATCCGATGCAGCTTTCAAACAATCACGGATTATCTTCACTTTTTCTTCAGTTTCTTTTACCAAATCGACTCCATGTAACTGATTTTCATTAAGTTCAGTCCAATATAATGGAGTCCGACACTTTCGTCCATACAACGCTTCATAAGGTGCCATTTTTATGCTCGATTGATAACTATTATTATATGCAAATTCCACCAAAGGTAGATATCTTTCCCAATTACCTTCAAATTCCAATACACAACATCTCAACATGTCTTCGAGTATTTGAATTACTCTTTCAGACTGTCCATCTGTTTTGGGGTGAAATGCTGTACTAAAATTCAATTTAGTACCTAATGCCTCTTGTAATTTCTTCCAAAACCTTGAAGTAAACCGTGGATCTCTATCAGATATAATAGACATAGGCACACCATGTAATCGGACTATCTCAAAGAATATACAATTCAATTAACTTGTCAAGTGAAAACTCATTCGCGACAGAATGAAATGAGCCGACTTAGTCAATCGATCAACTATAACCCAAATTGAGTCTTTCTTTTCTGGTGACAATGGCAATCCGGAAACAAAATCCATAGTAATTCTATCCCACTTCCACTCGGGCACCATAATAGGTCAAGTAACCTCAAGATACTTGGTGTTCACTTTTACTTGTTGGCACGCAAAACACTTTGTCACATACTCGGAGATATCCCGTTTCATACCCGGCCACCAATATAATTTCTTCAAATCATTGTACATTTTTACACTACCGGGGTGAACTGCCAAACGACTATCATGTGCTTCCTGCAAAATTTTCTGAATTAAATCAACATTTTTCGGAACACATATTCTGTCATGAAACATTAAACATCCATCTGAATCAATCCGAAAATCAGAATTATCGTCCACTGCACACTAAGTCTTTCTTCTTTGCAATTCATTATCCACTTCTTGAGCCTCACAAATTTCTTGAAGAAACAATGGTCTAGCTTTTAACTCTGCAAGCAATGATCCATCTTCAGTCAATGTTAATCTCGTATTCAAAGCTCTCAAAGCAAAGAGGGACTTTCTGCTCAAAGCATCAACAACTATATTGGCTTTTCCTGGATGATAATCTATCACAAGTTCATAATCTTTCAACAATTCCAACCATCTTCGTTGCCGCAAATTCAGATCTTTTTGTGTCATAACATATTTCAAACTTTTATGATCTGTAAACACAACATTTCTCACCATATAAATAATGACGCCAAATCTTCAAAGCAAAGACAATAGCAGCCAACTCTAAATCATGGGTAAGATAATTTCGTTCATGCGGTTTCAACTGTCAAGAAGTATACGCTATCACTTTTCCTTCTTGCATCAATACACATCCGAGCCCATTTAACGACGCGTCACTATAAACAACAAATTCCTTTCTTGACTCAGGTTGCACTAACACTGGTGCCTCAGTTAAACACTTCTTTAATTTCTCAAAACTTTGTTGACACTCCTCAGTCCATTCGAACTTAACATCTTTTTGCAACAATTTTGTCATCGGTGAAGCTATCATCGAAAAACCTTCTACGAATTGACGATAATATCCGGCTAAGCCTAGAAAACTCCTAACTTCAGATACATTTCTTGGAGGCTTCCATTCAACCATTGCTGATATCTTATTCGGATCCACTTGAATGCCATCTCCCGAGACAGTATGCCCCAAAAATCCCACTTCACTGAGCCAAAATTCACTTTTGCTAAATTTAGCAAACAATTTCTCTTCTCACAGAGTCTGTAGCACAATTCTTAAATGTTCGGCGTGCTCAGCTTCACTTTGGGAATAAATAAGAATATCATCTATAAACACCACCACAAATTTATCCAAATAGGGCCGAAAAATCCGATTCATCAAATCCATAAAAATAGCTGGAGCATTAGTCAGACCAAAAGGCATTGCAAGAAACTCATAGTGACCATACCGGGTTCTGAAAGCAGTCTTTGGCACATTTGACTCTTTAACTCTCAATTGGTAATATCCGGATCTCAAATCAATTTTGGAAAACACTATGGCATCCTTTAACTGATCAAACAAGTCATCTATTCGGGGCAATGGATACTTATTCTTTACTGTCACTTTATTAAGTTGACGATAATCAATACACAATCACAATGTTCCATCCTTTTTCTTCACAAATAGTACGAGAGCACCCCATGGAGAGTAACTTGGTCTTACGAATCCTTTATCCGTCAACTCTTGTAATTGCACTTTTAATTCTTTTAATTCAGTTGGTGCCATTCTGTAAGAAGCAATCGATATTAGAGCAGTACCTGGCATTACTTCAATACCAAACTCTACTTTTCTAATCGGAGGCAAACCTGGCAACTCTTCTGGGAACACATCTAAATATTCACATACCACTGGCACTGATTCGATCTTTATCTCAAACACTTTTGTATTCAACACATAAGCAAGATATGCTTCACAACCATTTTTCAAACATTTCTGAGCAGACATGGTAGAAATCACAACTGGCATCACATTTGACTTATCTGTTTCAACCCGAAGAACTGTACCAGTACTACACTTCAACTCAAGAATTTTCTGACTACAATCTATCTTGGCCTGATGTAATGTCAACCAATCCATTCCCAAAATAACATCAAATTCATCAAATGGAAACAACATCAAGTTGGCAGGGAAACACTGACCTTGTATCATCAAAGGACAATTTTTGCATATTTTATCAACTATCACATGCTCGCCTAAAGGATTCGACACTTTAATCACATACTCAGTCAATTTAACACACACATTATTTATCAGACACTAAATTCATACATACATACGAGTGAGTAGAACCAGGATCAATCAATGCAAGAACATTAGTGTCGTAAAGAGAAAATATACCAGTGATCACATCAGGAAAGATGCTTCCTCTCTAGCTCGGATGGCATAAGCTCTCGCTGGAGTTCTCGCTTCAGATCTTACAGTAGTGTCTTTTGTTACACCTTTACCACTAGTTCCAGTCCCCACATTTCTCGGTGGTTTTCCTCTAGTAGTCACACTGCTCGATCTCACATTCTGAAACTTTTCTATCTTTTCCCTTTCTGGACAATCTTTCACAAAATGATCTTGAGATCCACATTTAAAACATGCTCGGCTAATTAAATAACATTCCCCCAAATGTCGTTTTCCACAATGTTGACATTCCAGTCTAGTAGGTTTAACACTACCTACACTTGCCATAGAAGTCGCCTAAGCTTTAGAACCTGAATATTGTCTTCCTCGATCTCTTTGAAAATTCACACTAGAAACATTCGATCGAGTATTCATTTATCTAGACTTCTTCGCTTGAAATTGAAATGACTTGCCCATTGATCTTTTTCTTGCATCTCTTGCTTCACTTTCCACCTTTCTTTTCTCTTTGCTCAATTCTTCAGCCTTGATAGCTCTTTCAACTAGTACCACTAACTCTTTAATTTCAAGAATTCCCACTAGCAATCGGATATCCTCGTTTAATCCATCTTCAAACCTTTTGCACAATGTAGCTTCATTAGATACACACTCTTGGGCATACTTGCTTAATTTGACAAATTCTCGTTCATATTCGGCTACCGTCATGCGCCCTTGTTTCAATTCAAGAAACTCTTTTCTCTTTTGATCAATGAAACGCTGACTTACATACTTCTTCCGAAATTCTTCTTGAAAGAAATCCCATATAACTTTCTCTTTAGGCACTACTGACACTAAAGTTTTCTACCAATTATAAGCGAATCCCTCAACAATGAGATAGCACATTTGAGACTTTCTTCTGGAGTACAAGATAATTCATCCAACACACTGATAGTATTATCAAGCCAGGACTCTGCTCTTTCAGGATCATCATTTACATTAGCTCGGAACTCTACGACTCCATACTTTCGAATTTTGTCCACTGGAGGCTTTGACAATCTTAACACTTCAGTTTGTTGAGGAGCTATGGGAACAACTTGAGGAATAGGGGGGCGGAGGAGGTTGAGCATTAGGATTAGTTCTAACAAATTCAGTGTACCAATGGTTCATCATTTGGAGAAAAGCTTCTCGAGCCTCATCTCCTTGACCCTGAGTCTCGAATCGACTTTCAACAGGTACATTACTTTGAGCATCATCAGCTGTATCTCGATTAGAATCCATTACTATAAAAAAAACATTTTAAGATGTCAGGAGTCGTCACACTATCATTATTCAATTACAGCATGTATAGATAGTCTATTACACTCGCTATGTTAGTTTGAGAATCGACTAAACCGTAGCTCTAATACCACTAAATGTAACACCCCTTACCCGAGACCGTCGCCGGAATCAAGTACGAAATGTTATCCAATCTAACTTACCAATTCGGAGCATAAAAATTTGCTTTTAAAATTAAATTCACTGTTCACAACAAAATTGTCCACCTGCATGACTGTTACTAATTTACTTATAACTCAAGTTACGAAACTCAAAATTTAAATCCGTAATTTTTCCCTGAAACTAGACTCATATTCCTACTTAAAATAAAATTTTCAGAATTTTTGAATTAGCCAATTAGTACAGTTTATTCATTAAATTATCCCCTGTTTCACAGCTCGACAGGTCTGACCTCTTGGCACTAAAAATAAATTATCTCATTGCACAGAATTCATATAAGGTTATCGTTTGTTTCTTTTTAACATAGGCTCAGTAAGAAATCTATACATATAAATTATGACCCATAATTATTTCTTCACAATTTATAATGATTTTCCAAAGTCAGAACAGGGGACTTCAAAAATCATTCTGAGTCTGTCTCACTAAAATTCAAATATCTTAAAATACAGAATTCCTTTTCCTACACCGTTTCTTTCATATAAAAATAGACTTGATAAGCTTTAATTAAATATATAATTCACTCTCTAATTCCATTTCTAATATTTATGGTGATTTTTCACATTCACGTTACTGCTGCTGTCAAAGAAACTGCTTCTTTGTATTAGCTACCATTTACACATACATAATACCAAAACATAATCTTTACTACCCATTTCAATAGCTAATCTTAGCCATATCATATGAACATACTCAAAATGATTAAGACTCTATACATGCCATAGTTTAAACATTTTGAAAAGCACATAATACCAAGATGATTATGATAGTGTGATACGAGCTCCGACGATCCCCAATTCGACCAAGTTCAAATCACTATAAAGCAAAGGAAAAGAAGAAAGCTGTAAGCTACTAATAGCTTAGTAAGTTACATGTAAACAATAATTACTCATTTAATAATTAACACTTTTAACATATAACTAATCAAAACATTTCCTAGCAATTTCAATCACTTACACATGCACAATCTTGCCAATTCACTTGCATATACGTTTTCACACAATATTTCAATCAATCAGTAACTAATAAAAAATTATAAAATTAAACTATTTCACTTCGAATTTGTGGTTACGAAACCACTATTCTGATTAGGCCCTATTTCGGGCTATCACATCTGATTTGTGTTTCATAAAGTAAATCCAGCAGTATCTTGTATGATCATCTATGAAAAGAATAAAGTAACAGTTCCCATTGAGAGATTCGGTCTTCATTGGTCCACACACATCAGTGTGCACAAGCTGCAACTTCTCTAATGCTCTCCATGCTGTGTTTGCAGGAAATGGCAACCTTGCTTGCTTTCCTTGTTGACACACCTCACAAATTTCATCACTTTTCACTGTTTTGATGAAATTTTCAGCCAACCCTTCATTAACCATCTGAGCCATTGATTTGAAGTTAGCATGTCCAAGCCTTTGATTCCATAGCTTGGAGTCATCAATAGAGGCAATACAGGCTGAATGTGAGTCACTTGGCCAGTCCACTTCAAAGCACTTGTCAGTCATTGTGACTGTCATAAAGTTTGATCCACTAGGATAAAAAATTTGACATTTTTTCTGCTTGAACACAACTGAGTAACCTTTCTCGAGTAGTTGAGCTATGCTAAGAAGATTTCTGTCAATCTCAGGCACTAATAGCACAATCGAGATGACTTTGTTGCCTGTAGGAGTGCATATTAGCACATCTCCTTTCCTTCAGCCTTTATAAACTAGCCATTTCCAACATTGACTTTAGTTTTGCAGCTTCTGTCCAAGGTTTTGAAAATGGTTGCATCTGGTGACATATGGTTTGTGCAACCACTGTCTAGTAGCTAGCCTTTCGAGCCTTTCTCTTGGTTTGTGCAGCATGACACAACAAAAACCTGTTCTTCATGATCACTGCTATTTTCAGCTACTCGTGCTTCAGCCTTTGGTTGCTGAAATTGGTTCTACCTCGGTTTGCCTTTGTTTTTGCAAACCTATCCACATGGCCTTTCTTTTTGCAATGCTGACATATAGCATCTGGTCTGAACCAGCAATCTGCTTCAGGATGACCAGCCCTTTTGCAATATCTGCAGGATTGATCCCTCTTTCTTGTGTTTTCATACCTAGACTTGTCCTTCCAAGTCTTTTTACCTTTTTGAGCAAAGGTACTTGATGTTGGCTTGGCTTTGGCTTGGAAGGCTCCTTCTTGGTGCTCTTCCAGTCTGCTAGCCCTTCTTTGCTCTTGTGCATACAAGGCATTAATTAACTCAGTTAGGGAAATGGTTGTCAAGTCCCTTGAGTCTTCGAAAGATGAGATTTTTGCCTCATACCTCTCAGGTAGGGTGGATATGACTTTCTCCACTATTCTGGCTTCACTGAACTGCTCTCCTAGGGGCCTTATGTTGTTTACAACAACCATAATTCTATCTGAATACTGCTTGACTATTTCTTCTTCTTTCATCTTCATATTTTCAAAGTCTCTTCTCAAGTTGAGAAGCTGTTGTTGCCTTGTTCTCTCAGTCCCTTGAAACTCTTCTTTCAGCTTGTCCCAAGCCTCCTTTGGTGTTTCACAGGCCATGATTCTTGTGAAAATCACATCTGAAACACAGTTTTGTATGCATGACATGGCCTTGTGCCTTTTTGTTCTTTCATCAGCATGTTGCCTCATTTGAGCAACTGTTGGATTTGCTCTGAGAGGTGCAGGCTCAGCATCTAAATTTACTACCTCCCATAGATCGAATGCCTGCAGGTAAGTCTTCATTTTGACTACCCAGATATGAAATCTTTCTCCATTGAAGACTGGTGGTGCAGCTGGTGAAAAACCTGATGAAGCCATAGTTTCTGATATTGAACTACAACAGGTCGTCTAAGAATATGGCTCTAGATACCAATTGTTGGAGCTGAGAGCATCTAACAGTAAGTTTCAGCAAGAAACTTGAGTAGCAAGTGTCGTGACTTGCAGCAGAAACAAGCAGAAAACAAAGTAGAATTTTTAAAGTAAAGCAAGAAAAAAATGAAGAAAGTTTTTGAATGAAAACTTGATTACATTCATTCATCATCAGAATGGCTTGAAGCCAATACATAAATCAAGCTTCTAGCTTGTCAAAATAGTAGGTTAACCAAAACAATACCTACCACCACTAAGTTCCTAGTAAATTGGAATAATAACTTGTACAAATGAATAAAGCTGGTAAACAACTCAATCACTATCAAGATTACATCAATTATCATCTTATCATAGTTCAAAATGAACTAGATTACATTACATAAACAAAAAATACAAAATAAAGCTAAACATCCTTGCTTTCACGTGCAAACTGCTGCTTCTGCATGGTGGTCTTCAATGCTGCATGCTAACCACCTTTCAACATTCTTCTGTGTTTGTTTTTCTTTACTACAAGAACTTTGGAACTAAACACTATAAGTCCAAGGCAATCCATAAAAGATGGTCAAACTCTTGTGCCAGCTAGTGGAAGCTTTGAATTGGGATTTTTCAGTCCCGAAAATTCCAAGAGTCGGTACGTGGGAATTTGGTACAAGAAAGTATCAACTGGGACTGTTGTATGGGTTGCCAATAGGGAAGCTTCAGTTTCTGATGCTTCAAGAGTTCTAAGCATCAATGACAAAGGAATTCTTTCAATTATGAATGGTACCAAAGGCATTGTTTGGTCTTCCAACGCATAAGGAATTCAGCAGAGGAGACGATTGCACAACTCCTGGATTCGGGAAATTTCATAGTGAAGGACCCAAATGATAGTGATTCAGAAAATTTTCTTTGGTAGAGTTTTGATTATCCTTGCGATACCTTTCTACCAGGAATGAAGATTGGAATAAACTTTGTCACAGGTTTCGACAGGCATATATCATCCTGGAAAAGCATGGAAGATCCTGCTCCAGGCCTATATTCTATGAGGATTGATCTGCAGGGTTTATCGCAACTTGTAGTCAAGAAGGGACCTGACATAACATCTAGAGGAGGATCATGGAATGGTCGTTATATTACAGGAAGACCGCAGCCTACAGTTAATCCACTATATTTATATGAGTTTGTCTGGAATAAGAATGAAGCCTATTACAAATATAAGATGCGAAACAGTTCTATCTTTTCAAGGTATTTATTGAACCCAGTAAGTCTAACACAACGCTCCATATGGAATGAGAGGAAAAATGAGTGGGAGGTTTACGCCACATAACAAGCGGATCAGTGTTCGATCTATGACTATTGTGGATTATATGCTACATGTAGCACCAATGAATCTCCACCATGTAAATGCTTGGAAGGGTTCATGCAAGGATCATCATCTCCCGGGGATTTGAGTTCTGTAGATTGGTCAAATGGATGTACTCGAAGGACTCCATTGACATGTGATGGTGGAGATAGCTTTCTTAAGCAAACGGGACTAAAATTACCTGACACTTCAAAATCTTGGGCAGACATTAGCGTTGATCTTAAAGAGTGAGAAATTGTGTTTGAGGAATTTCTCTTGCATTGCATATGCGAATTTAGATATCCGAGAGGGAGCTATGGCTGCTTGCTGTGGTTCCTAGACTTAATTGACATCACGGAATTCAGTAAGGGCGGACAAGACCTTTATATCAGGCTGGCTACTGCTGATCTAGGTAATCTTTCTTCTTTGTCTTCCATTTAGCCTAACTTTTGGGAGATGTGTTCAAACCTGAAACTTTCTTTTTTCTTTTTACTGATCATTCATCTAATATTTCAGAGCATATTCAAAGCAAAGGAAAGCTAAAAGAAAAGCAAAAGGCAGCAATCATTGCCATCTCTGTCATAACAACCTGCGGAATGATGATACTAGCATTGTGGTTATATGTTCGGAAGAAAAAACTCAGAAAAACAGGTACACGAATTCAGTTCTAACTAAAAGCACGATCATATAACAAAATATATCTATCAACTACTTGATGTTTTCTAGGAATATTGCTATTGTTAAATGTTATTACAAAACTCCAGTAAGGAAAATCTCGAACACACGATCGGAACTCGAAAAGAAAAAGAAGAAATAGGACAAGGCTCCAAGGCGTGTATCAAGCCACTATCTTTAAGGTTATATTCGCCCCCACTTATCTTCAGTGTGCAAATGAGTTCCAAGAAAATTAACCTCGAGGATACAATGAAGCCAATGACTATTTGCGTTTTGCACTGACGAGAATAGTCCACTATGCACTGAGTAATGTGTAACAAAAACTCAATTTCTACAAAGGATTTCTGCAGTAATACTTTATAGAATAATCTAATAATATTAGAAAATGAAGGAAGATAAGAAATAATATTAGAATTTGTTGATATATTTCCAAATGAAAACTCATTCCTATTTATAGGAATTTTCTTGTCTCTTCATAGAGACATCTTTCAATAGGTGTCTTTATGAATAAATATATAATAATAATTAATTCCTATTTTTAATAATAATATTGAAAATGCAATACACTGTATGTTGACTAAAATTACAAGAAATCCTTTCCCTAAGGTTAAAAGGAAAACAAAATTGCTTGATTTGATACATAGTGATTTATGTGACTTGCATAATACTCCTACATTAGGTGGAAAGAAATATTTTGTTACTTTTATTGATGATTGTTCTAGATATTGTTATGTATATTTATTGCATTCAAAAGATGAAGCGCTTGATAAGTTTAAAGTTTATAAATCTGAAGTTGAACTTCAGTGTGAATCATTTATCAAGTGCTTAAGATCGGATAGAGGTGGAGAATACTATAATCCAAGTTATTTTGAACTCACTGGAATTGTCCATCAAGTTTCAGCCCCTTACACACCACAACAAAATGGTGTAGCTGAAAGAAAAAATAGTCTTGACTGAAATGGTAAATTCAATGTTATCATATTCAGGTCTTGGACAAGGTTTTTGGGGAGAAACTGTTCTAACAGCTTGTCACATATTGAATAGAGTTCCTAATAAGGAAACTAAAATAACCCCCTATGAACAATGGAAGAAAAGGAAACCAAACCTTAATTATTTGAAGGTTTGGGGTTGTAGAGCTATTGTAAAAGTTCCAACACCTAAACGATAATCCGTCAGAATCAAATAAGTGTGGTCAAGCCACCAGAATTGCAGTAAAGCTACTAGAATAAATATGTGGGTAAACCATCGGATAGGGCAGATCATTAAATTGCTAATACTTCTTCCTTCACATAATTATCCCACCCCAATGCACGTGCTGAAACATAATACATACTTAGATGCTCACAAATGAATCATCTTTTAACATGTCAGAAACATGCAAACAAAATTATCAGACTTACAGATCATACGTAGAATTTATACTATAGATATGCTTTCACATGTTACACATACGATATCAGCACCCTAGATTTCATATATTGGAATCATATGTAACACATAACAGACCCTATGAAGTAGCTAACCTTGATAAGTACTTGAAACATGACCCTAACTAAATTTTATTGAAAATGACCCACATAATCTGATACGCGACCCTGTGGCATCTACAATAAGGTTTTTAGCTTTGTGTCATTTATTGATTTTTCAAAACTAGAGTTCTACACCTTACTATTTTTCGAATTATTGTCATAATAGAAGCACCAAAGTCTATAGACAACAATCACCACAAAAACGATTAATAAATTGCATAATAACCAAATCAAAATCTGCAATCCAAACTAAAATCAGAGTATTCGATTGAATGAATGACTCTAACGAAATAACCCCTAAACTAAGATATTCAAACACTTACCCAATGCTAAGTCAATTTTTAAAACACTTCAAATTGCGGGAGGAGTATTTGTTGCATGATTTTCAACTAAATAGATGATAAGGTATAAAAGTAACATATTTTAATCCCATTCTTAATGCATTTTAGGATGATTAATGATGCAAATTAGTGAATTTGATGCTCCTAATCCTTTAAATTAATGTTTCTATACTTAGGAGAGCATTTGGGAGTGAAAGGAGAGAAAAACAAGCCAAAATCAGACAAATAGAGCTGTTTTTAGGATCCACACGGCCAGGGCATTTTCACACAGGCATGTGCCAGCCTGTGTCGACTTTGCACTCTACTTCTTAAATACGCAAAAATCTAATTTTTAGGGTTTCTAAGCATTCTAAAGTCTATAAATACCCATTAGAAGAAGACATAAGGGGAAATAATAGAAGGTCAAAGAAAACACTCAAAGAACACCATCAGAATCAACTCGGAAGTAGATCTCCTTCAAGATCGAAGATCTCCTTTTAATTTCTGTCGAAGTTTTACTGAGTTTCTTTATGTCTTATGGTTATTCTGACTTTAAGATATTTTTATTCAGGATTATGAACTAAATTCCCTAGATACCTAGGGAAGATGAAATCTATGATGAATCATTTTATTTTATTTTTATTTTTATTCGATAAATACTTGATTCTTGTTCTCAATTGTGTATGATTATTTCTTATTTTAATATTTTCGGGATATTAATTCATGTTTAATGTGCTTATTTTAGTGGTGAAAAAGTCCCTGTTTAATAGTAGATCTAGCATAATTGAGTGGAGCTATAAGCAATCCTAAAAATAGGACGACATAAATCTACCAGATTAGAGTCAAATCTAATAAGGGAATCCATAAATCAAGTTAATGCCACGATAGGGGTTTTAATTAGAAAGAGATTTCAATTAATCAACCTAGAGTCAGTTGTTCTTACTCTCGAAAGAGATATTAACAGAATTTAGGGATTTCTACGGATCAAGACACAAGTGAATAAATCGTTTAATTCAGATTCATAATAAAATGTGAAGTCTAGGTGTATTCTTTCCTGGGTATTATCTATCTCATTGGTTATTATTCGATTATTTCCTTGATTTATTCTCTGTTGCATTCATAGATAAATTAGTTTAGTAATTTTAGATTAAAACACATCACCCCAATTTGTCAACTAGATAATAAAAAGATGGTAATTACTAGTACTTTTAGTCCTCGTGCATACGATATTCCCTACTCACCAAAGCTATACTATTGTTTGATAGATGTGCTTGCCTTTGTCGTATTTATAGTTAGTTTAGTGACCATCAATAGATTTGAAACAATTAAACTGAAACTTCACACCAACCTACATACTTCACATAATAACACTTAAAGAATATGAACAAAAAAATACTTACTAACCAAATGTCATACTAAACCAAAACACCTTAATCACACACAACCCATACGTAGGAAAACATAATAGAACTATAACAACAAATCAGCAAGGATGATAATCAAAATTAAGTGAAAGAAAAAATTGTAGAAACAGGACCACATTAGAGACTTTATGTCAATGAAATGAAAGAAAACAAAAAAAAAAACAAAAGAAAATGGGGAAGAATAGCAAAAAACCGAAAAGAAAAATACTAGAGAAATTTTGACAGAAGAAGAAAGTAACATGTTGCTATCCTAATAGGCTGACCAAAATTTGGATTTTACGCAACTATATCTATATGAGTGACATTGTAAGAGGAAATAAAAATATTTCCACTTTGCACACACATTGAATTCAAACACAGGACCTCTGGGTAAGAAGAAGCTTTACTAATGAACCAGCAAGCTCATTCTTGTCAAGAACTGAGTGAAAATGATAGATAAGCTAGATATTCAAAGTTAGGGGTTGGAACAAAAATAATAAAAATTCAAGAGAAGGGATTTTAACACAGGACCTCAGACACAAATAATTAACACTTAGCCACTAAACCAAATTAACTTGTTTGACATAATTTCACAATTCAAAAATAGGAATTTTGGGGTGTTACAAAGCACCTTAACTTGCTCAGGAAGAAGGTCTATTTGGTCTGATGTCATTTGTTCCTAACATTTGGATGCCTCTTTCTCCTCCTCGAATGGATTCAATGAGAAACTCTTCTTCTGCATCTTGATCCTAAATAGTTCATTGCAACTAGAGTCAAGGAGCAAACACCTTCCCTCTTGAAACATCACTTTGAATCCCTTCTCTACCAATTTTCCTACACTCATCAAGTTTTGAGTAATCTCAGATACAAACAGAACATCTTAAATCAACTTAGTTCCAACACAAGTCTCTATTGCTACTGTTCATTTTTCCTTCACTTCTAGGTACTCTCCATTTCTTAACTTTACTTTTGACTTCGATGACCTGTCAAGGTATTTAAACAACTTCTCATCATAATCATGTGATTAATGCTACCACTATCAATTAACCAATTGTCGCATAGAGTGCTTGATGAGAAGCAAGAGGCAACAAACAATTAGTCCTCTTCTTCTTTAACAGCAATATTTTCTCCACCTTGTTGTTGATTTCTTGGTTCCTTGCAAAACCTCTCAATGTGCCCCATCAAGTTGCACCTTCTACGCTTCACATTTGGCTTTCTCTAACATTTAAAATAGGGACCATTACTTTTTGTAACAAATTCTGAATCACTACTGCCACCACTCTTCTTCCCATTCCATTTCTGTTCATCTCCTACTTCTCTCTGCTACATCTTAGCCTTCAATCTTCCTACCTCATTAGCCTCCTCTGTTCTTGTGCTAGTAAAGCACTAATCAACTCCAATACTCTTAGTTAAGTCAATTCATGGGTGTTCTCCAAAGAGGCAATAGTTTATTCATACTTTTTGGGTACAGAGACTAATATTTTCTGCACCGATCTAGAATCAGAGAGATCATTCTCAAGAACCCTTACCTTGTTAACAATATCCACCAGCTTGTCAGAGTATTCTTTAATTGACTTAGACTCCTTTTTATGTAGCCTCTCAAATTATCTGATCAAGTTTAATACCTTCATGCTCTTGATCCTCTCATCTCCTTGATACTCAACTTTGAGATAGTCTCTTATCTCTTTTACTGATCCAAAAGTCATAGTTCTATTGAATATGGCTGGTGAAACCGAAGTATAAAGGCAAGCCTTTGCTTTAGCTTTCCTGGTTGTTCTCTCCTTGTACATTTTAATCTGGTTCATAGTTGGATTGTTGAGAAGTGGAGTCACCTCATAGTCTTCCTCGACAGCTTCTCAATAATTACAACCCTCAATGTATGCTTGCATTCTCACAACCTATGCTTGATAGTTCTCTCCATCAAACAAAGGTGAGGCTAAGAAAAGCAGGTTACTTGATCCTGTTTCCATTTTCCTTAATACTTTACAAGTTTATCTCTTAAAACTCTCCTAGAACTTTTCTCATAGGTCCTTCAAGAAAAAGAGCTTTTGATACCTCTATCAATTTAGTAGAGAACTAACAGAAGCATGGAAAAATAATAATGAAAGGGATGGTTGAATTCATTAATCAAGTAGCTTTGATATACATGTCTAAAGTAACAACCTCAACCAAATTTTAATTTCCTACTCCTACTAACAAGCTAACAAATCTCCCTAGGACTTAGTCTTATTAATAAAAAAAAAAACTTTGTAGCCCTTGAGACATTAACACTCTCTAAGGATAAACTCTTATTTGGTCTCATTTATCTAGATTTTCCACTAGAGGCATCAATTCTAGTGTATTAAGTATTTCGATATAATTGAACAATCAATACATCAAACAAAAACATTAACTTAACTAACAAATAACTAGTTAACCAACCATCAACAAATTTAGCATATAAGCAAACTTAAATTCCTAACAAGCATTTTATCAAACACATGGTAAGCATAAAATAAGAGTAAATAGTTTGAGAAATGCTCATTTAATTTATGGAAATCCAATAAAGCCCAAAAGTTTGATCATCTCCCTTTTACATAGTCTTCAATAATGAGGAAGAAAGGAAACAACAAAAATAAATCTAACCTAAAAAGAAAAGAGAAAACCTTATCTAAAAATGAAAAGAAAAGAAAACTTAACCCTAAAACTATGGAAAACTAAAGTAAACTATCAAGCAATAAAATCTAAAATGAAAGGTTTATAAAGTTGTATTTATAGCCTACTAACGTTTAACCTAACATTGACCATTTTGCCCTTAAGTGAAAAATAAACTTAAGCTTGTTGGACATAAAATTGCCCTTCCAATTTTTTCACCCTTCAAGTAGTGGTATCACAATACCTAGGCTTGAGTATTGCGATACCTACAACAGTCTTGAAATGGGTGGTCATTAGATGTCTCGGTATCACGATTCCCATTACTTGGTATCGTGATATTACTATAGCTAGCCTCAATTCTATTATTTTAAGCATTGTCAGGGGCATCACGACTTCCATACTTTGATATCGCGATACCCCTCTTTTAAGTGATGTTTTCTTCACTTTTGGGTCACCATCAACTACCTACTACACTTAATCAACTTGTTAGGTTTCTCATGGCCTGATTGGCCAAATTGGGTCTAAAAATGGTTTAAAACTAATAAAAATAATTTATTAATAACAAAACTAAAAATAGACAAAAACATATAAAAGACATTTAAATTGCTTGAGAATAAACTCCTCAAGTGTATTAGAGAGCCTAATTAGCCTAATTTGACATATCAAATTACAACAAATCATTTACAGATTGCCCATCCATAGAACTTGATGGCATACCCGTATAAGTGTTTTCAACATAGAATATCGACATCCCGAAGTTGAAATCAAAAGCATTTACAGAATGTCATGTCGTGGTCTCCACGTTCGAGTTACCAACTAGCCTCGACTATATGCCAAAGTTGAAATCGAAGGCTGAAACCGATGAATGTCTTCCCATTGATGATTCTAGCATTCCATAATATGAGCTTTGTAACAACAACGTGAAACCACCGTACAACTATGTGGTTAGACTTTGTGCTTCACGTTATCGAAACAAATTAACTAGAATTGTTGTCGAACTCAGACCACCTTCCTCTAAATCGACAAACTGAGCATATAACTCTAGTATAGCATTTCTAGTTGAGCAATGTGTATCAAGCATTAACTTGACATCCATGTGCCTTTGAGCTCAAATATATCATATCTAATAAGGTTTATTGGCGTTAGATATCTATATATTTCAAGCTCTAAATTCTCCTCAGGGTTGAAGTCAAGACTTTCCTTCTAATTATTGACAGAAGCTTGTTCAACTTGATGCTCCGCTTGAAAGCCAATTCTATAGATGCTGATACAAAAACAACCCCAATTTTAATGTCACAAATTTGATCGTCATAATAAATAACAGCTCTAATTTGTCTACTCATCTTTGCCAAAAAAACCTATTTCACGTGTTTAATATAAAATTAAAACGAAAACATTATACAAAAAAATAAATACTCATTAACCAAATTCAAACTACGACACCAAAATTACTTACTTGAACCAATTTACTTTGTCGGGTCAATTTTTGAACTACATATTTTTAACATCAATAATGTTCTCTTTAACATGAAAATCTTTTGCTCAAAATTTAACTATGAAAACTTCTCCATATCAATCTTCTTTTTATAGGAAACTTTATCACTGAATATGAAACATATTTCAGAATGCTGGAAAAGATCGAACTTGACAAGTCAAAAAAACGTTTCTAACAAGAAGCGTTTTTCTAAAACGTTTTAAGATAATATTTCAGTTCTACCACGGAAAAGATGGGGCATAAATTTTATCCCGAGATTCTCTAGTTTTCAAAATACTTTATATCGGGATTCTCAATTTTTCAGAATTCAATCTAACCGTTAATTTTATTTTTTAATTATTTTTTAAATTGAATTGGACGGTGTAGGAAACACTCTGATGATGTGGTAGGAGGGAGGGTGAAAGTGCACCCCGTAAGACGTATTTTCAATGCACACTTTCACCCTCTCTCCTGCCATATCACCCAAGTTTCCTCATCTTTCTTGCCATGTCACCCAAAAATGCTTCCTACAAGAAGCATTTTTGCCACCTATCCCAAAATCGACATATTTTCCTAATTTCCAAAAGAAACTACCTAAAATCCTAAATACTTTTTAAAATTGAGATATATGCCTAATTTTTCCCTACCTAAATCGCTATTTGCATTGAGATTTATATATTGGAACACTCGATTCCAAACATTGATTGATGGCAATCCAATTTGGTGAAATTATTGTTCCTCTAGCAAATAAAAGTAAAAGCTTCTATGATATATAGAGAAAATAACATAGACTTAGCGACAATCTATTAACAAACAAACTTAAAAATTTATAAAAATAAAAGAAAAAAATTGTATATTATTTATTTTTGCTTTTTATAAATAAAGTAAAATTTTAAAAATTTTCAAGCCGTTTCTCTTTGATTTTTATCCAACTATGATGCTAAGCTAATCTTCGGACTGACTACCACCCATATTTTCTTCCATCCCACAAAAATAAACATAAAGATCACATTCTAGTCAATACCGTCTAAATTCCTAATATAACATATTAATATGAGTTTCCCATAAGCTTACATAAAAGACAACTTTTAACTGGTTATTTTCATAAACTTTCAAAATTTCTAACCAAGTACTAAATTTTTTATTGGAATATGTTAGATATATTAGTATATATTATAGATTTTGTTATCAGTATAAAATGTTGTCATTTAAATAGATATATTGTATCATATTATAGATTTCTATAGTTATATATTATATAAATAGATTTTGGAATCGTGGTACGTTGACCCCGAGCATTAACCGGTCAATTCTTGTCAACGCCAATCAACATCCAAGATCAACGAAATCTATTATATAATATATTATAAAATATCTAAATTTATAACAACATATCTATTTATATAATAATATTTTTATAACAACTAACTATTATTAAAATTCTTATTGGAAAACTCAATTTGTAGCCAATACTTGTAAAAAAGAATGTTAAGTAAAAATTGTAAAAAATATAATGCACAAAAAATAATTTTATAATTTTTATGATGTATATATTTTAAAGTAATCTGAAACGTTGAAGTAATCTCCACACTGAAACAGTTGAGTTTTGACTTTTCTATTCCAATCTTTTGTCTGATCCATATAATTTGACCGTTGAACAATCAAAGAGTAGAGACCGTTTTACTTTTTCTAATTCTACCTCATTGCATCAGTTATCTTTCAAGTGAAAAACCAGTTACTAGGACATAAATGAAGCCTTCTTAATGGAGCTAATGAAACTTCGCTATTGTCAATTGTAGAAAATACGAAAAAAACCTGGAAAAAGGAACCATCAAAAAGTAAGCATTCTTTTACTTTTCTATCTCCACCTCCTTGCATCAATTATTTTTAAAATGAAAACCAGTTATTAGGAAATAAAGGAAGCCTTCTTAATGGTGCTTTTTCTATGCTTGCTTCTCTTCTTTACGACTACTTTGGCACTAAACACTATAACTCCAGGGCAGTCCATAAAAGATGGTGAAACGCTGGTGTCAGCTGGTGGAAGCTTTGAACTGGGATTTTTCAGTCCCCAAAATTCCAAGAGTCGATATGTGGGAATTTGGTACAAGAAAGTATCAACTGGGACTGTTGTATGGGTTGCCAATAGGGAAACTCCAGTTTCTGATGCCTCAGGAGTTCTCAGTATCAACCACAATGGAATTCTTTCAATTATGAATCGCACCAAAGGCATTGTGTGGTCTTCCAGTACATCAAGAAACGCATCAGAGGAGGCGATTGCACAACTCCTGGATTCGGGAAATTTCGTAGTGAAGGACCGAAATGATGGTGATCCAACAAACCTTCTTTGGCAGAGTTTTGATTATCCTTGCGATACCTTTTTACCAGGAATGAAGCTTGGGAGAAACTTTGTCACCGGTTTTGATTGGCATATATCATCCTGGAAAAGTATGCAAAATCCTGCTCCAGGTCTATATTCTCTCAGGACCGATCCGCAGGGGTTACCGCAGTTCGTTCTTAAGAAAGGACCTGAAATATTGTTCAGAGCAGGACCATGGAATGGTGCTTATCTTACAGGAAGAACACTGGCTACAGTTAATCCAATATATTCGTTTGAGTTTGTCTGGAATGAGAATGAGATCTACTACGAATACGAGGTTCAAAACCATTCTGTATATACAAGGTACTTACTGAATCCATCAGGTCTAATACAACGCACCATATGGAATGAGAGAAAAAATGACTGGGAGGTTTTCGCCACATCACAAGCGGATCAGTGTTCCATATATGCCTATTGTGGACCATATGCCACTTGCAACACCAATGAATCTCCACCATGTAAATGCTTGGAAGGGTTCATGCACAGATCAGCATCTCCCGAGGATATTAATTCTGTAGATTGGTCAAACGGATGTACCCGAAGGACACCATTGGCATGTGAAGGTGGAGATAGCTTTCTCAAGCAAACTGGACTAAGAATACCAGACACTTCAAAATCTTGGGCTGACCTTAGCATTGATCTTAAGGAGTGTGAGAAATTGTGTTTGAAGAATTGCTCTTGCACTGCATACACAAATTTAGATATCCGAGAGGGAGGCCGTGGCTGCTTGCTGTGGTACGGAGACTTAACTGACATCTCAGAATTAAATGAGGGTGGGCAAGACCTTTATATCAGGCTGGCCACTTGTGATCTGAGTAATGTTCCTCCTTTATCTTCTATTT
Organism: Gossypium raimondii; assembly: GCF_025698545.1. Lineage (NCBI taxonomy): Eukaryota > Viridiplantae > Streptophyta > Magnoliopsida > Malvales > Malvaceae > Gossypium > Gossypium raimondii. Next base: position 7,419,352 of record NC_068565.1, read on the forward strand.
AGACTGAAATAAAATTGGTACAAACAGTTCGGAGATATGTTCTAACATGAAACCTTTTATTTTTGATCGATTATTATTCATCAAATCTTTCAGATCATATTCAAAACAAAGGGAAGATAAAAGAAAAGCAAAAGGCAGCAATCATTTCCATCTCTGTCATAATAACCAGCGGAATGATGCTACTAGCATTGTGGTTGTATGTTAGGAGGAAAAAGCTCAGAAAAACAGGTACACGAATTCAGTTCTAACTAAAAGCATGATCAAATAACAAATATATCCATCATCAATTTGATGTTTTGTAGGAAATGGAAAACAGAATTTGACTGTGAAAAATTGAATGGAGTGCCAGACTTGGTTTATATTTGAACATTGTAAGTTGTAAGTTTTATAATCAGTTTTCAATCCATCTTATACAAGTTCAGTGACAACCAGATGAACATGGAAAGGAAGATTTAGAGTTGCCTGCGTTTGATTTCGCAACCGTAGCTATGGCAACTAATAACTTCTCGGGCAACAACATTTTGGGACAGGGTGGATTTGGTCCTGTTTACAAGGTATATAAGTTGTATTCTGCAAACCATATTTCATTCACTACTTATTTGAATATTTTAAACTTAAGGGTACATTGATTGAGGGACAAGAAATAGCGGTGAAGAGACTGTCAAAGAATTCCGGACAAGGACTGGAAGAGTTCAAAAATGAAGTAACATTGATTTCCAAACTTCAGCACCGTAATCTTGTAAAGCTCTTTGGTTGCTGCGTCAGAAAAGATGAAAAGATATTAATTTATGAGTACATGCCCAACAAAAGTTTGGACTACTTTATTTTCGGTTTGAGCCTTATATCTCAGAACCTCCCCCCCGGTGGTCTTTTTGTTTCTTTTCTAACGTCTTTCTGTTGAGTGCAGATCAAACAAGAAGCAAATTACTGGACTGGCGTATCCGAATGCATATTATTGATGGAATTGCTAGAGGGGTTCTTTATCTTCATCATGACTCTAGATTGAGGATTATCCATAGAGATCTCAAAGCAAGCAATATTTTATTAGATAATAACATGAACCCAAAGATATCAGATTTCGGCTTGGCTCGGAAGTTCGGAGTACATCAGACTCAGGCCAAAACTAAAAGAGTGATTGGAACATAGTATGTATATAAGCAAGATTTGTCTGGTGCATTATTCCGTGTTGCTTTTGAAGTTCTAATCTAGCATTTCTTTTTCCCTGCAGCGGTTATATGTCACCTGAATATGCCTTGGATGGGCTTTTCTCAACGAAATCCGATGTATTCAGCTTTGGAGTTTTGGTTCTGGAGATACTATCAGGAAAGAAAAACAGGGGATTTTCCCATCCGGAACATGACCATAATCTTCTTGGACATGTAAGACATTATAAGACTGAAATACTAACAGTTCACCTTTTGTTTTCTGTTTCAAACAATAACATTATTTGTGGTTCCAACTTTTCAGGCATGGACATTGTGGATGGGAAAGAGGCCATTAGAACTAATCGACACTGCATTCGGTGACTTGTACAACGCAACTGAAGTGTTAAGATGCATCAATGTAGCTCTATTATGTGTGCAACAAAGCCCCCCTGACAGGCCAAACATGTCATTAGTATTGCTCATGTTGTGCGGTGACAGTGTATTGCCGCAACCAAAGCAGCCTGGGTTTTTCATTGAAAGAAATCTGCCTATGACTGACTCTATATCAGAAAAGGATGAAATGTTCTCAATTTATGAATCTACCATTACATCATTAGAGCCACGATAGGAGCTTCTCACATATATATATGGTATGTTTTGATAAATCAATTACGCATTGATTCATTCATATAAAAGAAAGAAGTTAAGAAATTTATAAAATTTCTGCAACAGTGCTTCTATATTACTCGGAAGTCAAAGGGTGGTACTAGTTAGGTATTGAAAAAAATCACCAGATAAACCCCCTTGAAAATTCTTCTAAGAAAGATGATTTAGTGGGAAATTGACAAATCGGACCAAGTAGAAGAAGACATTGGCAACGTTGATAATAATTAAAAACATCAACGGTCCACAATGTTGAGAAACAAAACTTTAGGATAGCTAAGTTTCCTACGTTTATACATGCATCATCTTTGTTTTCTTTCATTTACTTTTGGACAGGAACTTTATAGCAATGTTAGATCCACCTATCTAAAGGGTAACTTAGGGAAAGATGCAATTTTTAAAAATATTTAAGGTTGTAGGGTTTTTTTAAAAAAATTTAAAGAAATAGGTCAATTTTGCCAGGTGCAATATGAAAAACCACATGACACTCACGTCACATGCAATTGATTTATTTTAAAAAATATATATATATATATATATACTAACTATTGGATCACCAATGGTTAAAAAATTAGGGCTATTGATTTTTAAATGTTAAACCAACAACTATTGAAAAAGAAGTACCAACGGTTAAATGTTTTCCTATACACATCCTTTAACCTTTCTCTTTTTTATTCATTCTTATTTGTCTATTCTCTCAACTATCTTTAATTCTTCCATTCTTAATTTTCTACCCTAATCTCCAAAATTTTTCTCTCAAATTTTATCCTAACCGTTTGTAATTTTTAGATTTTATTCTATTTTCATCATTTTAAAGATTTTAAAATGTAAATGCCTCTAATTCGTTTAGATCACAAACACATTTTTGACGTCTAATTACAAATGATAAGAAAATATTTTTATATATTTTTATTTTAATTAATATCACTATTAAGTTGTTAATATTATTATTTTTTAATTTTTTATATTTCTATAATCAGGACGAAGACACTCTCGATGGTATCTATCTATGTGAGTGTGAAGTGTGACAACTTCTAGAAGCTCAAGGGCTTGGCTCTAACAACACCGATGAAAAGATTGCACAGACACATGATCATAATAGTGTTCTAGATACCACACATTGACTGGTGTTGAAAATAGAATAGTTTATTCAAAGCTTAATCTATCATACAATTTCGATTAATTGTAACATGTTTTCACTAAGTGAATGTTTAATCGTAAGACATCTTCATTTATGTAAATTAATTTTCAAAATTATCAAAATTTAAAATATTTTAAAAATGGGGAGATTGTTGGAACATTTTAAATATTTATAGTATTTCAATAACTATAAATGAAATAATGTAATTAATCAAAAGTTATATCTTATGGTTATTGGTTAAGAGTTAACTATTTATAATAAGTTAAGCCTCTTAAATATAAAAGTTCTATCACTTGATCTTCTTACAAAGAATTATAACTATTCAAGCAATATTGGTTAGATTATTCTATAAAAATTATTGTAAAAATTCTTTATAGAAATCGATTTTCTTATTATACTCTGCTCAGTATGTGATTAGTGAACTATTTTCGCCAATGTAAAACGTAAATAGTCACTGAGTTTTATTGTATCATCAAGGTTTATTTGCTTAAAATTCATTTGCACTCCAGAGTATAGGTGGGACAAATTAAAGATAGTGGCTAGTACATGCTTTGAAGTCTGTCCTATTGCTCCATATTTCTATTTGAGTTGTTGTTTATGTTTCGTTTGTGTGTTCGAAATTTTCCTCACCGAAATTCCACACTAACAATTATGAAGCACAATAGTAGCTCATCACATGTTAGAAAATTCTTTGGTATTATCTTGTTATGCATCAAAATAGCTAGAGTGCATGATGTTGAACTTAATTAGTTAGAACTTGATGATTAGAGTATCATAAAATTACTTTATTTTTCCAATATTCACCTACCACTAAAATTGCAGGAATTAAAAAATCATTGAACAAAGTAAATGAAATTATCCAGGTATACCAGTGGCAAAAAAAATTATCTCATAAGGGGTAAGAGTTGATCCCTTAATAGATAAAAAAAATTATCTCCTGAGGTGTTAAAAATTTATCCTTTGAGGGATTATAAAGGGCTTATGGTTGACAAGTTAAAACTTCGACTCAAAAGATGCTCTTACTATCTCATTTGTTTACTCATATGGGATTTAGTAAGGAACCTAGTGGTGGAGAAAGTTTATAAAAAATTAAGTGTTGGTTGGATGTTCAATTTTGATTAACTATGGTGAAGGCAAACATGTTTGAGTTTGTTGATATTAGTAATGAAATTTGTAGTTATGGCTTTAAGCAAATCATTGTGATGTTGCAATTGTCCGAAAAGTGGCTAATACTAATTATGGCACATACATTGTGTTTCTTGGGGGGACGTGCAATTATTGGGTATATAAAGGTTATATACATATGGTCTTTTCCTATTGGTTGTGTAAAAAAATAAAATGTCAATTATGACAATATATATTGCAAAGAAAAGAGAAAGAAAAATTAAAAAAACATACAGATTTTTACGTGGAAACCTTTTCGGGAAAAAAACCACGGGTAGAGGAGAAGAAAATTCACTATGTTGAATTTGAATGATTATAAGAGGAGTAGACTATGTCTATTTATAAGCTTGTAAAACCATATTCTAATAAGAGTGTAGTAAGATTGAAACACCTTATTCTAATCAATATCAAATAGATGGAGTTTAATAAGGTTTGAAAACCTTATTCTAAAATAAAATAAAAGAAGTGTAGTTCTATATGGATTTTACTTTTATTTTATTTTACCACTGTATTTTATTTAAATAAAAATTCGGGTCACTCAATTCTAACAATCTCCACTTTGACACAAATTCCCAATGAACAAGTTTTTCATCGCGAACTTTCAATTAACAAGTTCTCCACCTCTTCCATAAAACCTTTTAAAGGTTTAACTTCAACAATGAACACCAATCAAGTCTAAGCAATTATCAAACTTGGTTATAGGTAGTGACTTAGTTATCATATCTGCAGGATTTTCATGAGTACTAATTTTGTTCACAACAATATCCCCACGAGCAATAATATCACGAACAAAATAATACCGGACATCAATGTGTTTTGTTCCCTCATGAAACATTTGATCTTTTGTAAGGAAGATGGCACTCTGACTATCACAAAATATTGTACTGATTTGAAGGTCTTTATTAAGTTTACTAAAGAGTCCCTTCAACCAAATGGCTTCTTCACAAGCCTCAGTAATCGCCATGTACTCAGCTTCAGTGGTAGACAAAGCAACCGTACTTTGCAAAGTGGCTTTCTAACTGATTACACAACCTCCGATTATAATGACAACCTGTGAGAGATCTTCTTCTATCAAGGTCTCCAGCAAAATCAGCATCAAAATACCCAATGACTCCATCTCTAGTTCTTCCAAACTGTAAGCAAACATCAGTAGTACCTCATAAGTATATTAAAATCCACTAAACTACTTTTCAATGTTCTTTACCGGGACTTGCCATGTATCTGCTAACTACACTAACTGCATATGGTAAATCTGGACTTGAACAAACCATAGCATACATGAGAGATCCCACTGTACTAGAGTATGGAACATGTGACATGTACTCAATCTCATCATCTGATTATGAAGACAATGCCGATGAAAGTCTAAAATGGGCTGTTAAAAGAGTACTAACAGGCTTAGCACTTTGCATATTAAACATGTAAAGAACTTTCTCAATGTACCCCTTCTAACTATACTTGCTTTTCTATCTCTGAGACTCTCCATACTAAGTATCTTTTTTGCTGATACCAAATCTTTCATCTCAAATTCTTCACTTAGTTAGGCTTTTACCTTTCTTATCTCTCCTTTATCTTTTGCTGCTATCAACATATCATCAACATAAATGAGTAGATACACAAAAGAACCATCACTATTTTTTCTTAAAGTAAACACACCTGTCAAAGCTACTTCTTTTGAAATCATGAGAAGTCATAAAGGAATCAAACCTCTTGTACCACTGTCTCGGTGACTATTTCAAATAGTAAAGGGACTTTTTCAGTAAGCAAACATAGTCCTCTTTTTTCGAGACTGTAAAACCCTTTGGTTGTTGCATGTAAATATCCTCCTCAAGTTCTCCATGCAAAAATACAGTTTTTACATCTAATTGCTCAAGCTTCAAATCATGCATGGCCACAATACCAAGCAAAGCTCGAATCGAACTATGCTTTATAACTGAGGAGAACACATCTATGAAGTCCACTCTTGGAATTTGACTGTAACCCTTTGCAACAAGCATTGCTTTATACTTGAGTTCTTCAACTCTTAAAGTTCTTTCTTTCTTTTTAAACACCTATTTACAACGAACAACATTTTTACCTTTAGGAAGTTTCACAAGATCCCATGTTCTGCTTTTGTGGAGTGATTTCATCTCCTTTTGCATAGCAAACATCTACTTTTCTAAATCTTCATAGCTAACCGCCTTAGAATAATTAGATATGTAACACCTCTAACTCGAATCTGTTGCCAGAACAGGGTTACAGAGCATTAACAAAGTTTACAAATTAATTATCAGACATTTCATCTCATCTAGCATTCATATTAGAAACCAATCAAAATCATACATATTGTCCCTTAAACAAGCCATCGAGGCCCAAATTACGCATTAGAAACAAATAGAGACTAAGTCAAAAACTCAAAAAAAATTCAAAAATATTTAAAATTTTCAACATTGCAGGGGTCACACGGCCGTGTAGCCAGGTCGTGTGACTCACATGGTTTGGAGACACGCCCGTTTCTCAGGCCGTATGGGCATTCGAAATAAGGACACATAGCTGTGTCTCGACCAGTGTCTATGCTCGTCTGAGTATACTGACTTAGGTCACACGGCCAAGTTACACGCCCGTGTGCTAAGCCGTGTGAGCATTCTATTTTGTGAACATTTTAGATACAGGGGACACACGACCGTGTGTCACACACGGTTGAGACACACACCCGTGTCTCTGCCCGTATGGACAAAAATAGGTTATTTTACAAGCCATAATTAGACATCCAAAACAAGTAAAAATAAGTGGCTAAACTTAACAAATTACATATGGGCCATCATTAAACAAAATACCTATACATGCCATTATAACCAAAATCAAAACATTCGAAAGTACTGATAGAACCAATGGATAGTGTGATACAACTCTGACAAGTTTTCAACCCAATTGAGCTTCCAATAATCTGAAAAATAAAGGAAAACAAATACATAAGCAATGAATGCTTAGTAAGCTCGTATAAACTTTAATCATATCAATTTATTTTAAATAAGAAACTTATACATATCAAGAAAAATCCAATATTGATACCACAATACTTATGAAGTTATATTTAAGAACTCACTAAGCGAATAAATCTACAATATCACCTATACATATTATTCCTAACATAGTAGGGTTTTAAACAACTTTAACTCTTCCAAAATTTCTTTATTTTCATTTGTGTTTCTTTACTTCCCACACTCATTCCATATACATAACACACCATTCATAAGTATATCATTCAACTATAGCTACTAGCTAGTTCATTTAAACATAGACCTTTTTCGAATTAATCACATGATAACTCATTTCATAAGAAATTGCATAACTTAAACCTTACCACTCTTTCATGAGCACAAGCATATTTTCATTTGAGCACTTACCATTTCAATGCATCTTATAATTAAACATATTACCATTCAACCAGTAGTTTGGCACTTGCCTAAGCATCAAACAACAACACTTGTAAGCGTACTTGAACATATTTCATATAATTTCAACATCAATAACCTTATTATCTCAACATGTCACACTTGAATTTATTACTCGTCTCAACTTACATAATTTCCATACATCAACATATCAAGATATTGATATATATATACATTTCATGATGCATATCATTCTTTTACTATTTCTTCATATACATATATCATCTAAGACAACTCCCGATAACTTACCATTTGAATAATGGCTTACGGATATGAGTACATCATTTTCAGAAGCCCAAAGACTGCACAGAAGCACATAAGTGCTAAAAAGAAACCCGTAAGGGTTGAACGGAAGCTCACAAGAGCTGAACGGAAACCCATAAGGGTTAAACACTCATATGAGTTAAACAAAAGCTTGTGAGAGCTAAACGAAAAGTAAACACGAAAGTTCTCAACAAATGCTGAACCTCGATTTACTTGGGTAATTTACTGCCAATTTATCCTTTTCATATGCCGTCAATTCATCCTTTGCCATAAAATGATTGTACTGAATCCCACGTTCTACTCGTTTTGAACATTTAATTCAATTTCATAATTTAATAATAATTTTATTTCCAACAATAGATATGAATAAATACATAATAACATTCATCAATTTAATAATTAAGCATTTAAGTTTAACTGTACGAATTTACCTGAATTGAATTGTAATAACTGCAAGAGTTTAGGGAATATTTCACTATTTTTCCTTTTTCACAAGTATCGTGGAATTTTGATCTAACATATAAAATTACTCATTCATTAGCATATATTTCAGTTCCAATTCATTTCACAATTTATACCCTTCAATTTTTCAAATTTACACAATTACCCCAACTTTTACAATTTTTACAATTTAGTCCCTTAACTAGTTAATCTATCAAATCAACTAAATTTTTCTCAATTAATAATTTATCCAAATATTCTAGGATATCATACAAACCTTAATAAAATAGAAATTTAATATCAAACCCTAATATTTTAACTATTTTCACAATTTGATACTAACATCAATATATAACAAAATCACTTTATAATATCATCATACAACAAAATTAATGCACTAAACCCAATTAATATTAATAATTTCTTTCAATATATTAATTTAGACAATAAAACAATTCATTTCATGCAAATTGGTCATTTTGACATTTTTATAAAATTGTCCTTAAAATTTTACTTTTATTCAATTTAGTCCTTGAGCCTAAAACATGCAAATTATCTATTTTAATGTAAACCTATGCTAGCTGAATATTCATATATATTTTCCTCCTCCTCTCCATTCCACATCCATAATGTATATAACATGCTTATATGTAACATTATCTATAATCTCACTATTTACTTATATGTTCATATCAAAGCTATCCACTTGAGTTATAATCACTAAATTATTTATATCTTGAGCTACAGAATTATTGATTAAGATCCGCTTGATTTTTTTGAAACTAGACTAAAACATATTTCTACCATAAAAATTTCAGAATTTATAATTTAGCCAATAAGTACAGTAAAATCTTCAAATTTATCCCTGTTCTACTTTTGACAGCTTCGACCTTTCTTTACTAAAAATTAATTATCTCTTAGCACGGGGTTTGGATGATATTTCTGTTTGTTTCCCTTGAAAATAGACTCATTAAGAATTTAAAAGTAAAAAATTAAACCCCTAATTTTTTTTACAATTTTTGATGATTTTCCAAAGTCAGAATACGAGAACCCGAAATCAATTTGACCTTGTCTCACAAAAATTTATATATATCATAATATGAAATTCTTTTGCTTACAAAGTTTCTTCTATGTAAAACTAGACTCAATAGGCTTTAATTTAATACTTTAATTAACCTCTAATTCAATTTTTACAATTTTGGTGAATTTTCAAATTTAGACTACTACTCTTGTTCAAAACTATTTTGGTGCAAAATGTTGATAATCAAGTTTATAACACCTCCTTTCCTTTCTCTACAACATTTCGCATCACTTCATCTTATTTCCTTCACTAACATATCAAGAACATAGAACCTTATATAAGAAAACTAAACTTTAACATCATTTTCATACTTTTTCAATAATATCAAACTTAAAATATATTGAAATCTTGATGTTCTTACCTTGTCCTATTGATTTCAATCATTAAATTGATTTTCTTTCTCCTCTAGCTTCTATTTCTTAAATCTAACTTGATATTCTAGCTCCTCATAGTCTCCTTATTATGTTTATCTCTTGGTAGCTATGAAAAGTCTTTTGATTTCTAAGTGAAAATGGTGAATTTTTGGTAAAATGACCAAATTGTAAAGAAAAGAAAATTTCTTTCTTTCTTTTCTCTTCTCACGTTAGTAGCATGGAAAGATGAAGAGAATTCTTCATCTTTCTTTCCTTATATACTAAATAAAATAATAATAATAATATAATTAAAATCAAATCAAAATATTAATAAACTAATATTTATTTAATTAATCTAAAATATCACCAACATCATCATTATTCCTCAAAATTATCTTCCTTGTTAAATGATCATTTTGCCCCTTATGATTCTTCAAAATTCCTCTATTGACTCATCACTTATTTTGGTAAAATTGTGATTTAATCCCTCATACTTTTTCCACTTATTCAATTTGGTCCTAATTCATCCATTTTCCTTAGCTTCTAGATCATTTCACCTTTAAAATATTTGCACTATTAGTCCTTTAAGTTTTTCATATTTATACTTTAACCCCTCAAATTTTGAGTTTTTACTCTTGGGACACAATTTTTCCTACTTTTGTGATTTAGTCCTTTCTTGAATTAATATATCATAATATATTTGTCAATGTTGAAATAACTCAAAATTTCCCTTTTATCATTTTATTTCCTTATTTTACTATATTAATGATAATATCTTATTTTCTTACTGTAGTAATTTTCGGGGTATTACAAGATGGTTCTTGGTTTGCATCTATATCTTCAGCCACATTTAAAACATAAGCAACTAGATTAGCCTCGGCATACTTCTTTAGAGGTTTAATTTCTCTTCTAGTTCTGTTTTTTGGCAATAGAGTATTGTGGTGAAGAAGTAACTCTATTCTGAATTTTTGTACTAGCTTGAGGAGTCGACTCTGTTGTAGATTCTGGATTAATCTGATACTCTACCTGCTTTTGATTTTCTTTATTGGAAGAGTCTTTAAGAGATAAGTTAGGTAGCATAATAGTTTCATCAAAAACAACATCTTTGCTAATCACAACTTTTCTATTTTCAGGACACCATAACTTATACCTTTTTATACCAGCTTTATAATTAAGAAAAACACATTTAATGGATCTCGATTTTAATTTTCCATTATCAACATGAGCATACACAGGACACCCAAAGATCTTTAAATCAGAATAGTCAGTAGGATTACCAGACCATACCTCTTGTGGGGTGTTTTTCTCAATGGCAACGGATGGAGATCGATTGATCAAAAAACATGCAGTAGAGGCTGCTTTGGCCCAAAACAACTTCAGTAAGTTAGCATTCGACAACATACATCGAAATTTCTCTATGATCGTTCTGTTCATTCATTCTACAATGTCATTCTGTTGTGGAGTATGACGAACTGTCAAGTGTCTCACAATCCCTTTTGAATCGCATAGTTCATTAAACTTATCAGAATAGAACTCTAAGCCATTGTTTGTGCGGAGGTGTTTTATTTGTTTTCCCGTCTGTTTTCAATCATAGTTTTCCAAGACTTAAATGGGGAAAACACATCGCTTTTCTACTTCAGGAAAAATGCCCAAACTTTTTTGGAAAAATCATCAATAAAAGTTAACATATAATTAGTTCCACCTCTCGAAGGCACTTTGGATGGCCCTCACAGATCAAAATGAATATACTCCAATGTTCCCTTCGTGTTATGGATTCCTCTGGTGAATCAAACTTTCTTTTGCTTCCCAAAAACGCAGTGCTTATAGAACTTCAGTTTGCAAATTCCTTGCCCATCAAGAAGTCCTCTTTTGCTCAATTCTGTCATGCCATTCTCACTCATATGCCAAAGTTTAGTAATATCATCATTTGACAAGGAAGAGGAAGTGACAGTTGTATCACCAGTAACAGTAGAACCCTGCAGAACATATAACATGGTAGTCTTTCTCTGCCCTTTCATCACAACGAGGAAACCTTTGGAAATCTTCAAAACCTTACTTTCAGTTGTGTATTTGTACCCTTTTGGATTAAGAGTACTCAATGAAATTAAATTTATCTTCAATTCTGGAACATGTCGTACGTCACTAAGTGTTCTAACAACTCCATCAAACATATTAACTTTAATTGTTCCAACACCTGAAATTTTACATTTTAACATCCTTAACCCGTATCCGATGCCGAATTAGGGTTACAAGGCATTACCGAACACACACAACCATCTCAAAATCAATATATATTATATATATTATTTATATATAATAAACTTAGTCTAATATAAAACAAAATACAAAATTTTATACTTCTCTCTTCTAACCATTTTTAATAAACAAAGACATTAAAATCTAACTAATAAAGACATTGCGGACTAGCAAATCCATAAGAAAATAAACCATTTTAGTATGGCTATTATAATCATATACAATACAACAAAATACGACCTTCAAAACATTTATCTAGTCTATACATGCCATAGTTAGAATTTAAATATTTTAAATACCGAGATAATAGATAGGGTGATGAACTTGCTAACGATCCCCGAGCTTGAAGCTTGATATTTAAGTCTATAAAATACAAAGACATAAGTAAACAAAGTAAGCTTTTATAGCTTAGTAAGTCTATAGCATAACCACAAATATATATATATAAATATATAAAAAAATTTATAACATTTCTGGTACACTTAATGAATTCGCAAACACTGTATATATTAACAAATACTTATAGATAAATGCATACATAATTATCAACAATTAAAACCGAATGTATATACACTTTAACGTAAATATCCGATTACATATATAGAAACATATGTTTAAAAATTTTATAACCGAATGTGTATACATCTTTATTACTGCATACATCCGAATGCACATATGTACTTATCATATGCATATAATTGATCATACACATATATACCAATCACATTTTATAATCTTTTGTACATATATAAATATACTCATTATAAATTTATACCGAATGCATAGCTAATACATACATTCAAATATATATACATATTCTTCATATACATATAAATGAGTACATTTATATATATATATATCTCAAACGCATACATAAATAATTATCAAACACATAGGCTCAACATATATATATATATATATTACAACCGCATATCACCATATGCAATTATAAATTCAACAATCGTATATACCTAATATACATATGCTTTTATTAATTGTATGTATTGAAAGCATACAATTATATTTAACCAATGCAAAACCCGTTTGTAGGTGTATACTCACCAAGCATGTAAAAACTGAATGTTTATGTATTCATCAATTTCATATAATCAAAATCATATATATATCAATTGCATATCTCACATAATTTAAACAGATTCACTGACACTTAGTCTGCTAGGGTTTAAAACCTGATTCGGTACACCGGCTTTTAGCCTGCTAGACCTATAGTCTGAAATGTATCACTGACATTAAGCCTGCTAGACATAAAGTCTAAATTATTTCACCAGCATCAAGCCTGCTAGACTTAAAGTCTGTATTACATTCGATCACTTTATGATCCACACTAATAATTTCATATCTTCACTTCCATTCAAGAACTTTTACATGAATATACATACATAATCGAAACTTTCACATACATATATAAATTTCATACTTAAATTCATTACAAGAACATATACACATAATCTTGCATATTCAAACCTTATATAAACTTATATAAATGTCCTACCTAAATTCAATTAAAGAACATATAAATATATGTAAGTATGCTCATTTGAATACAACATATACATATAGATTATAACTCACATATATATATGCCTATTCAAACTATATATATACAATTATAAGTTACATATTTTAATCCAATCCAAGAGTTTATACTTGTATATACTTATATATATATAACTTTCTTACCTAATTTCAAAAAATAAATTTAAATATATATATTCATGCTTATTCGAACATCACCTATTCTTGATTACATTTCATATCTTCATTTCAAACCATGAATTTATACAAGATCATACTTGTATATTCGAACATGTTATATATTATCCACACTTCAAAATTTATTCAACTAATATACTTTAAATTATAGCTCAACATAAAATACAATTAGTATGTATGTATAAATATTAACTTAATAACTTTTAGTTGCTAATAGACTTACCTCAGACGGTGAAAAGTCGAAACCAAACGATTAATCGACAACTTTAGTTTTTCCCCTATCCAACTCTGATTTCTTCAGTTCTTGATCTAATTATATTCAAAATAAGCTAGTTTAAATATAATTACATTTAATTTAATCCAAAAACACATAAATGAGTAAATTACCATTTTGCCCCTAACATTTACACTTTTTACAATTTAGTCCTTATTGGATAAAACAAAAAATACACAAAATTTGTTCACAACATACAAGGGCCGAATGTACCTATTGTTCATACAAGTCCTCACATTTCATTTATTTCATATTTTAGTCCCTCAAAATTTAATTTCACAATTTAACTCTAATTACTCAATTTCACTAAAATTTCTAATACAAAACATATTAATCTAAAATATATCTTTCATTATTCATCATCAAACATCACATAACACAAATTTTCATCAATGGTAAAACTCAAAATATTCATCAAAATTAAAAATTCAAACATGGGTCGAATAGTATTCGAAGCAACGATCTCAAAAACGTAAAAATTATCAAAAACCGAACAAAGAACTAACCTTAATCAACAATAGCCATGAATGAATTCTCTAAGTTCCTTATTCGACCAAAGAGATGAAATGTTTTATTTTTTCTTTACTTATTTTAATTATAAGATATAATTTAATAATTTACTAAATTAACCTTATTATAATAAATATTTATAACATATTTTTTAAGGACAATGTTGTCATATACCACCCACTAACTAAATCTTGGTCTAATTACATCTTTAGACCTCCCACTTAAAAAGACAACAACAAATAGGTGCTTTTAAATTTAACCTCTAAATTTTATTTTACGCGATTAAACCCTTTTCATCGAATTGAACCTTCAAACGATTAAATTTCCACACGAATTTTTCACATCTATAACTTAACATATAATAGACACTAAAAATAATATTAAAATATTTTTCTGACTCGAATTTGTGGTTCTGAAACCACTATATCTGATTAGGGTCAAAATTGGGCTGTTAAATACATGAAGCATTATTTGCCATTAAAACAATACCTTCAGACACTGTTTCATAAGTTGTAAACCAACCCTGATTTGGACGCATGTGGAAGGTGCAGCCCGAATCAAGGATCTACTCCTCGCTTAATTTAGAATTGTTGACAGAAGCGACTAGAAGTTCACCATCGCTGTAGTCTTCTACAACATCAGCTTTACCGAAATTTTCTGGTTGTTTTCCCTTTTAATTCGCAGCCTTCCTTTTGATATTGTTTTGTAGCTTATAGCACTCAGATTTGATGTGCATTTTCTTCTTGCATAAGTTACAAGTTTTACCTTTGTTTGAAGACTTTGATCTACCTTTAGATTTACTGCGATGATTCTGTTCCTGTGTCCTTCCATGATCATCATCAGCATTCCAATCTTGTCTCCCACGAATAATGAGACCCTGTCCCTGAGAGTCAATTTTAACCACAAGATACTTCATATTATCATACGAGGTCAAAGAATCATAAACCTCATAAACTGTGAGAGACTCGCGGCTATATAAAATTGTGTCTCTAAAGGTTGAATAAGACGGGGGCAACAAACAAAATAGAATCAACCCTAGATCTTCCTTATCATACTAAACCTCCATGGCCTCCAAGTTTGAGAGAATTTCTTTAAACACTGTTAAGTGTTCGTGCACAGACGCACATTCCTCTAAACGATGAGCATAAAGGCGCTGCTTCATATGCAGCTTGCTGGTTAGAGTTTTCGACATACATATTTGTTCTAGCCTCTTCTATAATGCAGCCGCGGTCTTCTCTTTCATCACATCCTGCAAAATTTTGTTGGAAAAATGCAGATGTAATTGTGTTAACACCTTTCGATCCTTACACTTCTTCTTTTCATCCGTTAATGTCGAAGGCATCTCATCTATCCCTAGCAGGGCATCCTCCAGATCCATCTGCGCAAGAACTGCTTGCATCTTAATATGCCACAACGTAAATTTGGTGTTGCGATCCAACAGCGAAATTTCATACTTCAAAGTCGCCATTATCGTGATCGAGATGAACAACCTAAAAGCTCTGATACCAATTTGTAAAATAATAGAGTGTCGATAATGATAATATATATCGCAAAGAAAAGAGAAAGAAAAATTAAAGAACACGTAGATTTTTACGTGGAAACGCTTTCGAGAAAAAAACCACGGCCAGAGGACAAGAAAATTCACTTTGTTGAATTCGAATAATTACAAGAGGAGTAAACTATGTCTATTTATAGGCTTGTAAAACCATATTCTAATAAGAGTGTAGTAAGATTGAAACACCTTATTCTAATCAATATCAAATAGATGGAGTTTAATAAGGTTTAAAAAACCTTATTCGAAAATAAAATAACAGAAGTGTAGTTCTATATGGATTTTACTTTTATTTTATTTTACCACTATATTTTATTTAAATAAGGATTCAGGTCACTCAATTCTAACAGTTTGCAGTAGTTTCTTTTTCTCCAAAACTTCTAGTTAAACCAAACTATGAAATTTTCGGATTCATTTCATTATCTAATAAAACATTAGTAGCTTTCAGATCTCTATGTATTATTCTTTGTCTCAAATCTTGATGAAGATGAAGGAGCCATTGAGTGATCCCGTTGATAATTTGGTAGTGTGTTGGCCAATCAAGTGACATGCTTTGAGCTGGATCTTCTCAAAAGCCATTTTATTTCTTGTTAGAACTCTAAATATAATTTTTTTGGAAGATTGAGACAAGGGATATAACTAAATCAACTTCATGGATTGGACAAAAGACATAACAAATATAAAGAAGTCCAAACTTTTGTTTGGCAAGTATTCATAGATCAACATCTTTTTATCTGTTTCAATACAATATGCAAGGAGCTTCACTAAATTCCTCTGCTGAAGTTTTGTAATATGTTTAACTTCATTTGTGAACTCACTGATTCCTTGTTTAGAACTATTTGACAACCTCTTTATAGCAATTTCTTATCCATCTTTCAAAACACAACTGTGGTTAGTGTTTGTTTAACAAAGAACTAACTGAAGCATAGAAAAATAATAATGAAAGGGATGACAGAATTCATTAACCAAGTAGCCCTTATATACAAGTCTCAAGTAACAGCCTGTTGGGTTTTGGCAGAAAACTAAGGAGAAAAAGAAGCAAAGAAACATATGCAAAGAGAATTGAAAAAAATGAAACCTGAAAAAACTAATTTCATATTGATTTTCATTAAGATAAAAACATATAAGTTACATGACAATTTCCTAATGTATAACTGCTCCCACTAATTACTTGACTAAAACATAGCTTAAGTTACACATAAAATAAAGCTGACTTATCAGCTATTACATCACATTGAACATCATTCAAATCAACAACTAATCTTACTAACTTTAAACACAAATTACAAAAGAACTAAAGTTAGTTACATATGAACAAAATGTTGCTGCTGTACTGGTTAGGCTTCAAGGCTTCTCTGCTATTGCATTACAGGCCAAAGTTCAACACTCCTTCTTGGACTGTATGCAACAAACACCAATACTTCTTCTTAAGTTATCAAACCTTGTAACACCGAGAGACTTAGTTAAAATATTAGCAAGCTGGTTTTCTGAGCTGCAATGAATCAGATTGACTTTCTTTTATTGTTCAGCCTCTCTAACAAAATGATATTTAATCTTAAAATGCTTAGTTTTGCCATGAAATACTGGATTTTTTTTGCTATTGCAATAGCTGGCTGATTGTAACAGCCCAATTTTGACCCTAATCGGACAAAGTGGTTTCGAGACCACGAATCCAAGTCTAAAAATATTTTAATATTATTTTCTGTGTTAAATATGTGTGAAATTATATATGTGAAAGTTTCGTGAAATAATTTTACTGTTGTATGCTTAATTTGAGAAAATGACTAAATTGCGTAAAGTGAAAATTTGAGGGTTAAATATAAAAGTGCTTAATTGTTTTTGTCTTTATAAATTGGAGGTTCTATGTGGCAATTAAGCCATTTTCCAAGTTAGTGGACGGCATTAGGTGATGTATATGGTTTTCTTATATTATTAAAATAATATATATGTTATAATAAGGTATAATATATTATTATGTGAAAAAAAAAGAAAAAGAAAAAGAAAGGAAGCCACTATCATATCATCTTCTCCACTGTCGAAACTGGAGAAAGAAGAAAAAGAGAAAAGCTTGGCTAAGGTTCGGCCATTGGGAGTTAGATTAAGGTTAGTCTTTTGTTCGGTTTTTGATAATTTTTACGTTTTTGATATCGTTGCTTTGTGTTCTTTAAAACCCATGTTTCAATTTTGTGAATTGATGATGATTTTGTGATTTGCCATTGATGAGTGCTTGAGCTTTTTGATAGTTGTTGATGAAAAATGAAAGATATGTTAAAGATTAATATGTTTTGTGTTGAAGTTTTTGGTGATTTTGAGTAATTATGGCTAAATTACAAAAATAAATTTTTGAATGACTCAAAGGTGAAATAAATGAAATGTATGGACTTATATGGGTACTAGGAAGATTCGGCCCTTAAGGAGTGTGGCCAAATTTTGTATATTTTGTGTTTTGTGGAATAAGGACTAAATTGTGAAAGTGCGAAATATTAGGGGTAAAAATGTAATTTGCCCATTTATGCTTTATTAGACTAAATTGAATGAAAATATGTTAAAATGAGATTTATTTGAATATGTTAAGATCAAGAAAACAAGAAATGGGATTTAGATCGGGGAAAATCGAAAGTAATTGAGTAGCCGATCAATTAGTCGACGACATCCGAAGTAAGTTTATAAGCAATTAGATATTAAAATTTCTGAATAAATGTTAGTTATATATGCTGAAATGGAAATATGATAAATATATATATAGCTGAATGTATTTTAGTTCGGAAAGTAGAGATAGACATGAATGTGATTTATCAATATTTAGCACTAAGTGTGCGTAGTATGGAATAGCTACTGACTATATGAATGGCACTAAGTGTGTAAAATTAAAATGATGATGTTGAATAATAGGCACTAAGTGTGCGGAATTATAATAATGATGTTGAATAACGGGCACTAAGTGTGCGATACGAGAGTAATTTGGTTAGCACTAATTGTGCAACTTCATTACTGACATCGGCACCGATATGTGATCCCATGTAAGACCATATCGGGATATGGCATTGGCGTCCTACCAGGTGTGCGAGATATCCCGAACATCCCTAATATTACAAGTAAGGTGTGTCTATGATCACTTGATTGTTATGTGCCAAGATATAATATGCTTTGGTGTAAATGTATATAAATGAAAGTGAACACAAATAATTATTGAATGAGTGAAACTGACCTTAAAATAGTTGTGGGCAGCAGCACTAGTATAACTTTGAAAAATCACCAAAAATAGTAGAAATTGAATTAAAGTCTGGGTGAGATATGAAATTAAAGATTAATGAGTCTATTTTTCTATAAAAGAAACAGAGTAAGCAAAAGAAGTGTGAATTATGAGATATTTGAATTTTGGTGAAACACGGTCAGAATGAGTTTCAGAATCCCCTGTTCCAACTTTGAAAAATCAGTAAACATTGTACAAAAATAATTATGGAGTATAATTTATATGTTTGAAATCCTTAATACGTCTATTTTCAAGTGAAATAAACGAGAACATCATATGAATTTTTTATGAGGAGAAAATTGATTCGTTGTGAAGAAGTGTCAGAACTGTTGGACAGCAAAACAGGGGTAAATTGAATGAATAAACTGTACTAATTGGCTAAACCAAAAGTTCTGGAAATTTTATGGTAAGAATTTATATGAGTCTAGTTTCAGGGAAAATTTACGGAACTTAATTTGGAGCCCTGTAGCTCCAGATAAAAATAAATTAGCGTCTATGACGCAGAAAGACAGCTTGCTGGAAATTAAGCAAACCTTAAAATTTATGTGTGATTAAATTTATATTACAGTGAAATCATATGAGAAACTTTATAGATCTTAATTTGGAGCTCTGTAGCTCCGGATGAATATGATTTAGTGACTCTGACTCAAATAGAGAGCTTTAAATTTTAATATAAGTGAATAGTGAAATTATGTATAATACTATTTAAGCATGTTTTATCGTAAAGGATGTGGAATGGAGAGGAGGAGGAGGACAATAAAATGTATGAAATTAATTATTTGAAGTTATATAAGCTAGTGCCGAATGTAATATTGTGATTTGATTATATTTCGAGAATGATTTAAATTAGATGTGAATTATGTGAAAGACTGATTTTGTAAGTTCAGGCTTTATGCCTAGCAGGCTTTGTGCCTAGCAGGCTTTGTGCCGGTGAATTATATCAGGCTTTATGCCTAGCAGGCTTTGTACCGGTGAATTATATCAGACTTTATGTCTAGCAGGCTTTGTGCCGGTGAAATGTATCGGGCTTGGTGCCTAGCAGGCTTTATGCCGGTGTTATATACAAGGCTCTATGCTCTATAAATCTTATGTGAGCAATAGTAAAAGCAAATAAATGTGTTAAGAAAGCTAAATTATTCGGTACATGATTTGGCAGGGAGTAAGACCATGAGTGGTTTATGAATTAAAACATGTTGGTAAGCCCGATACATGAATAAATGTTGTGCTTATCCCTACTTATAATGCTTATGTTATATGTATATTTGGTGAACATATTTGGTATACATGCTTAGGCTTTGGCCAAGTAGTTACATAGACCATGCCACGTTAAATTTATAAGTTATGCATTGATATGGTTTGTTATGTGATTAGCCCCAAAAAGAGTTATGTTTAAATACACTAGCTCGCGACTATGGTTGAATGATTTGTTTATATCTTGTGTGATGTTCATAGAAAATGAGTGTGGAAAGTTAATGAAAAGTAAGTTCATATGGTGAACTTTTATGATTAATCGTTAATGTGGGAATGGTATAATGTATCAATTAGTATAATGTTGTTGAATTATAATTATGGTAAAAATAAGAATAAAATGAGATTGTTTGTTCAAATTAATGGACACGCAGGATTGAGTACATATGTACGGCAATCGGTGATGAATTGATTGGATAAGTCCATGGTGGATCCATGGCAAAATGTGAAAAGTAAGTATGGTGTTTCAATAAAGAACATCATCTTGAGTTATAACATTGTGAAAAAAATTCAAGCAAATTGTGACACCAAGGCGACGATGTACTCAAGTCCGTAATCGATCCTTAATTTAAAAAGTATCTGAAAGTGCAATTGAAGTTAAATGTTGGATTATAAGTTGACATCTTATATTGAGCTCGATTGAGTAAATCCATTATTTGATAGTGTGGTTAGCAGAAAATGTTGCATTATATATATATAATGTGAAGAGTTATAAAAGCATGTTAATAATTTTGAAAGTTTTAAATTTGAATGAAATTTTGTAACTCGGTTTAATAGGTTTACATGTGTAAGTGTTCTGGTAATGCCTCATACCCTGTTCCGGCGTTGGATACGGGTAAGGGGTGTTACACTGATTGTCAACTCTAATCTCAGTAGCTTCAACTTGATCTTCATTCAAATCACATAAAAGCTTCCTAAGCTAAATGGCTTGATTAACAGCAGCAGTTGCTGCAATGTACTCTGCTTCTGTTGTTGATTGAGCTACAGTTTGTTATTTCTTTAAACTCCAATAAAAGACCCCTGAGCCTATAGTGAAGAAATAGCCAGATGTGCTCTTCATATCATCAATGAGTCGTGCCCAATCACTATCAGAATACCCTATCAACTTGAGTTCTTTTGCCTTCTCAAATTTCACTCCATAATCCAAAGCCCCTTTCACATATCTAAGAACTCTTTTGGCTGCCTTAAAGTGAACAACATTGCAGCAATACATGAACCTAGACAGAAGGCTAACAACAGACATGATATCAGGTCTTGTAGCTGTCAAATAGAGTAGACAACCTACATGGCTTCTATACTCTTTCTCATCAACTCTTTCATGGTTGCCATTGTTGGTTAATTTTTCACCTTGAGCTATTGGTGTGCTAAAAATTTTACAGTTTGACATACAAAATTTGTTTAAGATCTTCAAAGTAAAGGCTTGTTGACTTATGAAGATAGCTTGATCGGACTGATTTACTTTCATGCTAAGAAAATAAGTCATTTCCCCCAAGCTAGTAATTTCAAAAACATCTTGCATCTGTATTTTAAACTCATCAATCAACTCCCTCTTGCTTTCAGTTACCAACAGATCATCTACATAAAGTGACACAATCAGTAGAGTTTCATTCTTTGATTTCTTCACATAGAGAGTAGGCTCACTGATACTCTTCTCGAACCCTAGCCTAGATAGGTATGTATCAACTCTGTCATACCAGGCCCTTGGTGCCTACTTTAGACCATACAATGCCTTTTTAAGCTTGTAGACCTTATCCTTTTCATTAGGAACCTTGAACCCATCTAGTTGTTCAATGAATATCTCTTCCTTAAGGAAACCATTCAGAAAAGCATACTTGACATCCAAATGGTGCACTCTTCATTTCTTTTGAGCATCAAAGGCAAACAAAAGCCTTATTATATCTAACCTTGCAACGGGAGAAAAGGGTTCTAAGAAGTCAATACCATACTGTTGGTTATATCCCTTCACTACAAGTCTTACCTTGTGTTTGTTTAAAGACCCATCAGCATTGTACTTGACCCTAAACACCCATTTCACACCAATAAATCTCTTCTGGTCTTGCCTGTCAACTAGTTCCCAAGTATTGTTCTTGTATATCATCTTTATTTCAGCTTCTATGGCTCTTTTCCAACAGTTTTCTTTAGCAGCCTCATCAAAACTTGTAGGCTCTAGTATAGCCATATTACATCTTTGATAGATGTCTGTGATGGTTCTTGTGCCTCTCACAAGTACATCATCGAATTCATCACCAATTGCCTCCTCTTCTTCAGTTAGTTACAGATTACTGTCTCGTTGACCTTGTTCACACAAGCTTGCATCTGTACCATTCCAGTTCCATACATTTTCCTCATTAAATTTTACATCACTGCTCATCATGATCTTTTTGGTGGAAGGATCAAAAACCCTATAGCCTTTCTTTATGCTGTTGTAACCAACAAATATTCCTGGCATAGATCTTTTTTTTAGTTTGGTTCTCTTCTCAGCTGGAATAAGTGTATAGTAGACACAACCAAACACCTTTAGATATGAAACTATTGGCTTAAGTCCAAACCAAGCTTCAAATGGAGTTTTTTCTTTGACTGCATTGGTTGGTAATCTGTTAAGCAGGTACACTAAGGTGTTCACAGCCTTAGCCCAAAATATGCTTGGTAATTTGCTTTCAAATAGCCTAGCCATGTCAAGTACTGTTCGATTCTTTTTTTCACAAACTCCATTTTGCTGAGGAGTATAGATGGTTGTCAACTGATATTGAATTCTAGCCTGCTCACATAGCTTCTGAAATCTTTCTAACAAATACTCAGTACTATTGTTTGATCTCAAGGCCTTAAGCTTGCAACCTGATTGATTCTCAGCTAAGGCTTTGAACTTGTTGAATACTTTAGGTATTTCTGACTTTTGTTTCAAAAAATTCACCTAGCAGAACCTTGTATAATCATCTATGAATAGCACAAAATATCTTCTGTCATTTAGAGAAGAGGTCTTCATTGGTCCACAAATGTCATTATGGACCAATTAAAGCTTGTCTCGAGCTCTTCATGCCTTGTTAACTAGAAATGGCAGTCTCACTTGCTTCCCAAGCTGACAAATTTCACAAACTCTATCTTTGACTTCAACCTTGGACATGTCTTCAACCAGATTGAATTTGTACAGCAAACTGAGTGATCTATAATTAACATGGCCAAACCTTTTGTGCCATAAACTAGCTTTATCAGTAAGACTAGTGTAGGCCTTCATTTCCAACTAATTCAGATTCAGTATAAAACATCTTTCAGTCATAGCTACTGTGACTAGTTCTTGACCAAGTGAGTCCTCAATAACACATGAGTTATTCTTGAAAATAGTGAATAACCCTTCTCTATTAGCTGACCAATACTAAGCAGATTTTGATCTATATCAGGTACAAAAATGACATCTGAGATTGTTTTGTTACCTGAATGTGTGCTGATTACAACATTGCCTTTGCTTCTAGCCTGAATAAGGCTTCCATTTCCAATCCTGACTTTGGAAACAAAGCTGCTGTCAAGATCTTTAAATAGCCCTTCACCGGATGTCATATGATGAGTGTAGCCACTGTCTACTAACCAGTCCCTTCTGACCTTGCTTGAGGTTACAAAACAAGATGTAGTGAAAATATGCTCCTTCTGAGCTTGAATGTCCTCAGCAGCTTGAGCTTGAATTTTCCACTGAGTTTGTGCCTTTCCTTTATTCTTGCAAACCTTTTCAATGTGACCAAGCTGCTTACAGCTCCTACACTGAATATCAGGCCTATACTAGCAGTACCTGTCCAAGTGTGTAGACTTTTTGTAGTGAATGCATGGTAGAAACCTTTTCTTCCTAGCATCCCTCTTTGGTTTCTCCCTTTTGTCAAGCCATGGTTTCTTTCCTTTGTAGCTCGAACTTGAGCTTTCTTTGGTTTTTGCTTGGAAAGCTCCTTCAGGATGCTCCTCCAGCCTATTGGCCCTTCTTTGTTCTAGTGCATACAGAGCATTTATCAACTAAGACAGTGAAATGGTTGATAAGTCTCTTGAGTCCTCCAATGAGGAGATTTTTGCTTCAAATTTTTCAGGAACAGTTGTAATGACCTTCTCAACAATTCTGCTCTCACTAAAATCATCTCCAAGGAGCCTGATGTTTTGACTATGGCCATTATTCTATCAAAGTACTATTTAATAGTTTCAGACTCTCTCATCTTCAAGTTCTCAAAGTCCCTCCTGAGGTTGATCAACTGCTGCTGCCTAGTTTTTTCTGACCTCAGAAACTTTTCCTTTAGCTTCTCCCAGACTTGGTTTAGAGTGTCACGGGCCATTATTCGAGTGAAAATTACATCAGACACTCTATTTTGCAAGTATGACATTACTTTGTGCTTCTGAGCACACTCTTCACTGTGTTGTCTTATTTGTGTAATAGTGGGATTGGCCCTCAATGGAGCTGGTTCTGTGTCATTCTCAATCACATTCCACAAGTCATGTGCTTGCAGGTAAGTCTTCATCTTCACTACCCAAATGTGGTAGTTTTCACCAGCAAAGACAGGTGGTGGTGGTGGTGGTGGTGTAAAACTCATGTTGCAGCAACAATAAAAAAAGCTTCAGTTTCTTTCTCTTCAAGGTTTCTCACAAAAATAGCTACCAACAATAGAGGTCTTCAAAGATAACAGGCTCTAAATACCATTTGTTGGGTTTTGGCAGAAATCTAAATAGAAAAAGAAGAAAAGAAACAGATGCAAAAAGAATTGAAAAAAATGAAACCTTAAAAACTAATTTCATATTGATTTTCATTAAGATAAAAACATATAAGTTACATAATAGTTTTCTAATGTATAACTGCTCCCACTAATTACTTGACTAAAACATAGCTTAAGTTACACACAAAATAAAGCTGACTTATAAGCTATTACATCACATTGAACATCATTCAAATAAGCAACTAATCTTACTAACTTTAAACACAAATTACAAAAGAACTAAAGCTAGTTACATATGAACAAAATGTTGTTGTTGTACTAGTTGAGCTTCAAGGCTTCTCTGCTGTTGCATTGCAGGCCAAAGTTCAACACAACCTCAACCAAATTTTAATTTCCTACTCCTACTAATAAGCTAACAAGTCCTAACTTCCTACTCCTACTAACAAGCTAACAAATCTCTTTAAGACTTAGTCAAATCTTCCTAGGACTTAGTCTTATTAATAAAAAAAACTTTGTCGCCCTTAAAATACTAATAGTTAGGACTGCAATTAGCACTCCCGTAAATAGTGAAAAGGTCATCGCTATGATCGTCCTTCTGTTGTTATTTCTTTTCACTCCATTTCTTTAGTTGTCATTTTGAACTGTTTGGAAAGCAAATAAAAAAATCAATGAAACAAAAATAATGAAATAAAATAATCAAAGGATAAAGTATATTTCATACCTACTTTTGATGCAGTAACTCTCATATATATATCTTGATCGCTCTCAGTTATGTATATAATATCAAAAAGGCCCGTAAACCAAAGAAAGCACCTAGTTCCTCCATTTGAAACATCCAAATTAGCATAAGTTGTGTAGGAGCAATTCGCGGAACATAGGTTCTTTCATTCCTCTAAGCTTATACTGTAATTATACCATGAATGTCTGGTTTCGGGCACTTTTATGTCAGATAGATTTACATATTCGTCACTAGAATAGTTTAGTTGTGTGTTTCTCCCACAACCACTTGATCCTGATACTGCATTCCGTTCCTCGGGATCGTTCGGTGAAAAGCTTAACATGCAACTACATACAGGGGACTTGTTGTCACATATGCCATTTGCACCACACAATGCATATCTATCACAATAATCAGTGTAACATGGAAGATTTTGTATTGAACATCGATTTAGATCATTCCACATGAAAGGATTTATGGCTCTATTTGGACTGCTTAGCACTCCCCTTAAAAGAATTGAGTTATTGCGAGGAATGATGTTAGATATAGCTCTTGTTCATTGAATACCAAATTATAGGTATACATAGGGTTTACTTCCATGACAAGAGCCCCATGTAACCGCTGGTTTTTGTAAGGTCCAGATCAGAATCTAATGGTTGTATCATCTCTGTTAGTGTTTCAATGGCTACAAAGGTTTTTGATTAATAAAGCTAAATCCTAGGAAGATTTGTTAGCTTATTAGTAGGAATAAGAATTTAAATTTTGTTTGATGTTATTACTTGAGACATGTATATAAGGGTTGCTTGGTTAATGAATTCAGTCACCCCTTTCATTCTTATTTTTCTATGCTTCTTTTAGTTCTCCACTAAACCAAAATTTGCACTGAGAGCTATTTTTCTTGAGGGACCTGTGAGAAAAGTTTTGTGAGAGTTCTGAGAGAAAATTTGAGAGATACACTTGTGAATTTTTGAGGAAAATGGAATCGAGATCAAGTAACTTGTTTGTTTTAGCCCTACCTGTGTTTGATGGAGAGAACTATCAACCATAGGCCATGAGAATGCAAGCATACATGGAGGGTTGTGATTATTGGGAAGCTTTCGAGGAAGACCATAAGATGACTTCACTTCTTAACAATCTAACTATGAACCATATTAAAATGCACAAGGAGAGAACCACCGGGAAGGCTAAGGCAAAGGCTTGCCTTTATGCTTCGTTTTCACCAACCATATTCAATAGAATTATGGCTTTTGGATTAGCGAAGAAGATATAGGACTAACTCAAGGTTGAGCATTAAGGAGATGAGAGGATCAAGAGCATGAATGTATTAAACTTGATCAGAGAATTCGAGAGGCTACAAAAGAAGGAGTTTGAGTCAATAAAAGAATACTCAAATAAGTTGATAAATATTGCCAACAAGGTAAGAGTTCTTGGGACTGATCTCTCTGATTCTAGACTGGTGCAGAAAATACTTATCTCTGTGCCTGAGAAGTATGAAGCAACAATTGCCTATTTGGAGAACTCCAAGGACTTGACTCAACTAAGAGTAATGGAATTGATCAATGTTTTACAAACACAAGAGAAAAGGAGGTTAATAAGGCAAGAAGGAAGCATAGAATGAGCTTTAAAGGCTAAGGTGCAGCAGGGTGAAGGAGGAGAGGACCAAAAGTGGAATAGGAAGAAGAGTGATGGTAACTTGTACAACCCTTGATGTATCATTGAGGGGTGTTTCCCTATTCGCCAACCATGAAATAGTCGTGATGGAATTGGTATACCATATTCCTAAGTACCTTTGGGTACTGGAACCAGGGCTAAAGAATCCTAGTTCGAATATTCCACCGGCTGAAACCAAGGTATCACCACCATCCCTAATCGAATGACTTGTATTTAAGATTTCCAATGCAATCGATACTGTTACGTGAGGCCACATAAGGGTTCAAAACAGAAACAAGATAAATCCTGCCATTGATGAGATAAGAAACTGAAAGACTTTGAAAATCCTGTTCCTTAAATTACACCATAGTTTCAACTTTGAAACCTCAGCTGCCTCAGTCAAGAGTCATTTCTGACTGCTGCTACAGCCTGCGGTCTTGCGGGACACATACTCGGGCAACCATAATCTAAACTATTCATTAAACGTCGGCAAATATTTTCTAATAGAGAATCTCAACTACTATTTTGTTTTGAACACCACCTTTAGTAATCTTATAAATTTTGCTCTATATCTTGTTGTGGACGACTGTACCATGATTGTTTGCTTTGAAAAATAATTAATTAATTAAATGATTACAAGAATATAAATCTGTACTTTGTTCCATTAGATAAAGGGGTTAAGTGAAACTACATAAATTAGTTATAGCTCTGACATCCACTTCTAGCATTTTCGTATGTTGAAAACTTCTTCAAAGATGTGAATGATATTGATAAAAAAAAACAGAGTCAAACTAAGCTTATGTCAGAAGAAAAAAAGAAAAGAAAAGAGGAAGCTATAATCAAGGCTGTGAATGTTCAAACATATCAAATATGTGAAAAACTCATCTAGCATTTCTCTTAAGACTTAAAATAATGGCATTTGTCCTTTTATTAGATTACACCTCAAATTCTACCAACCTGAGATTGTGAGTGAGAAGCAGGCCAACAAAGAAAATCACATGTTAAAAGCTTTATTACAAATAAACAGGCATGAATAATTTTTACTCCTTACTTGAGTAGTCGAAGGAAAACAAAATTAAAAGGGTTAGTAGTAGTTTACAAATTAAAAATATATATAATTTATTTTATAAAACAAAAGTTATAATCTAGAATAACTATTTAGGGGAGATTAAATGATATTGGGTTCTTAGTTCTTACAATTGCTATATTTTGGGTTCATTAGGTGCTTCAAGCTCATTAGGCTTAGCCCAAAGTTGTTTCTTGTTGAACCAATTATAAAAGTATAATCATAATTAATTATATGGTTAAGGGTGTACAACATTCTCTAATTTAAAAAAAATTAAACTCCCTTTCCTCCACTTAATTGGGTATTTGAATTGTTAAAATACATAAAAAATCTTTTTAACAGTTAACCGTTAAAGTTAATTGTTCTAATTTTTTCTTCTTTTCAATTAAAGCCGTCATGTATCACGCCGTGATTGTACATGTAGAAAAATAATAAAAATAAAAATATTAAAATTTATAAAAAATAGAGTAATGTAAAATTACAAAAAAATATAAAAATATCTTTCAAATTCATTAAAATTTATTACAAATATACAGAATTATAGAAAATTATTTAAAATATATAAAAATCATTATAAAATATAAAACTATAAAAAATCATAAAACTTATAAAAATAGTAAAAATTATAAAATTATAAAATTCATAAAATAAATTATAAAATTAGTAAAAATTATAAAATATAGAAAATTTATTAAAAAATATAACAAATTTACATCTAATGGTACAACAAATTAAAGAACAGATTTTGGGTATGGGATTATGCTAGCAAATGAAAAAGTGGAGAGCTTTAGAAAGTGGGAATGGTGGAGGTACAGAGGGAGTGTGTGCTACCACTGAGTTACTGTAAATATTGAAGCTTGATGGAAACGACGACATACGCTGCACAACAAATGTGAGCTTTATCCTTTTTTTTTGGGGGACTTTTAGAATCGAGCCAACGGTTCGGATAAGTTAAATCAGAAACAATTGATATAACAATCCTGAATAAAGTAAAATTCAGTTGACTCATAAATCAATTCGAAGTGATTAAATTGAATTAAAAAATCAGTTGAATCAATTTTTATATTTTTATGAAATTTTAATGATTTATTTGATTTTTATAATTTTAATAAATTATTTGATTTGAATAGGAAATTGGTAATCTGATTAATTTGACTATCAATCTGATTTTATTGGTATTAAAATTTATTTTATTCTTGTTTTATTCAAAATTGCTCATGTTCAATTAGAATGTGTCACTTGGTATGTTCCTATTGGTTGTTTTAAATTTTAAAATAAACAGAGATAAAAGTTGTAAATTTTATGATTTTTTATAACTTTTATCTTTTATAATAATTTTTTATATTTTTCAATATTTTTACATTTTAATATTTTTATTAATTTATATTTTATCATTTTTCATCACATGCCACAACCACGGTGCAACATGTGGCGACTTTAATTGAATAAAAAATGAGATTGTAAATTTTAAATGTCAAATAATAAAGTTAACGATGAAAGGACTTTTTTATTCATTTTGGCAGCTCAAATTTCTAATTGAGTGCAAAAAAATATATATATATATAAGGACTTAATTGCTTTTCTCTAAAAAGTTCTAGGGCTTTGTACACTTTAAGCCTTAATTATAATATATTATTCTTATTGATAAGAAATAGTTTTGACATCTGTTTAGATACAATAAAATACAATACAAACATAATATATTTTAAATATAAAATAATATAATAAAATTCAACCCAAAAATTAATATAATATATTTAAAAACATTTAATATGATATACTATGCATAACATCTATATTTAAAATGTTAACATATTTAATAGTTTGTATTATATTTATATTTAGGGTAAATTACACCAACAACCACTCAACTTTGGTTCCAATAACAAATTAGTCACTCAACTTTCAAATCAGTCACTAAACTTTAGAAAAAAAAATCAATCACCATAACCATTTTCCATTAAAGACGTAACGGAAAGTTGACCTATCATTCCACTGTGTAAACGACCCCAATTTAAAAACCCTAGTTGGGTTGGGTAGTAAAAGAAGAAGAAGAAGAAGAAGAAGAAGAAGAAAAAGAAGAGGCAGAATTCTAAAGTGGTTCAACAGTAGCATGAGGTTGTCGATCGCGACGACAGCTGTGGGGTAAGCTTCTCAAAGAACAATTCCGGTGACGAGAACGGTCAAGCCTTTTCTTCGTCGTATCCGGCCAAATGCACCATCTTATCTCTACTTGAAAACTCGTACAGTGTTGGTTTATTCTTTTTGTGTGGGGGAAAGAAGAAGAATTGTAAGAAAAGAAGAAAGAAGAAAAAGAAAAAAAAAAGAAGAAGAAGAGAAAACAAATGTGGCAGGTAAAGAAAAGGCAGTACCAGTGACAGAGTCTATGGCAGTGGCAAGGGTTAGCGACCTTAAAAATACCATAGCTTCTGTTTGGCACCTCTTCTTCTTCTTCTTCTTCTTCTTTTTCTTCTTCTGTCAACTAGTCAGGGTCAATAGCTCGGATAGTAGAGTGTTCGTACCAAATGCTTTAGACATAGAATTTACCATAGTTTAAGGATAAAACAACATGATTTTTGTTGTTGCAATCGAGTTCGAACCATGGTCGCCGCAGTTGAGAGGTTGGGTTGGTAATCGAAAAGGGTAGTTCATTGTGACATTTCCACAAACAATTGGGTTGCAATATTTGTTTTTGGTTTTGGTGACACAAGGTTCAAGGAATTTAAGTAAAACAACAATGGCAACTATGAGAGCATAGATTGGAAGCTGTGGTTTGGGTTTTGGCATGCAAGATCTGGATTAGGAGAGATTGGAAGGTAAACAATGAGACAAAAGAGATTGAGAGTAGATTGAAGCAAATCACCATCTTTGAAAAAAGAGAAAGTTAAATGTTAGTGGCCACGTCAGCTATTGGGTTAATTGGGTTTCCACTGTGGCTAGTTAACTATCACACCCCCAAATTTGGCAGATTCGAATAAAAGGTAAATAGGTGTGAAGGTTTCCTATTTCAGCGCACTATTGTAGTATAGTTTGCCACTTTTCAGAATTTTGGCAAGTTAAATCCTGGCGCATAATGTATCCACCCGCGTAGAATCTGAGGTTTTCATCTGGAGATGCTTCTTAGAAAAGGAAGAGTGTTCCCATGAGAATGTGCGTCTATGAAGGGATATGCCCAAGTTTTGTATCTTGAGAACGTATTAAGTGTATGAGGAAACTGTAGAAGACTTAATTATCTTTAAGAGTACGCCTTATAAGAGTTATCGCCAAAGGTATGGTACGCCTGTTTGATCAAACGCTATGCAAAGTGGATTCTGTAACGTGATTGGTTGTGAGTCAACTGAATGGATTGATTGGTCAACCAACATCTACATCAGATTCTCTTTTATATTTCTCTTAATTTTTGTAGGGCATTAACAGGGCAATTTATGTATACAATCGACATTTGTCAAGATCCACTAAGAAGAACTAAGTATATATATATGGTAATAAAGGAACATTTAAATGGTTTTTCTTCCCTTTGTTCTACATTCAGGTTCTTCTTCTTAAACCCAAACATTCTCTCATTCTTCGTTAAGTTAGAAGCTAAGGTTTCTGGGATAATCAGTGAATGTTTTAATCTCCTAATAAGTCTAATAGCTCTGTATATTATAATTTCAAAAGAGTAAGGATGTAAAAGACATAAATACAGTAGAGAGTGAATATGAGGCCTTACATGAGGGGTTGTATGTAATGGATATATTGGTAAACTATCTATAAATGGGGTTTTAATGGTAATCTCATATCCTTTTAAGCAGTTGTTGCTGGTTTGGGAAGGATGATCAAATTTGGATCTCCGAGCTACAATAAAGGTGAGTTTCAAGTGAGTTTTTATCATAACTCATGTATGTTAGTTTATAATGGTAGATCATATGTTGATGCCTTCTCAGATAGCTGGTGAGTGCATGTGTGTCTGAATTATTGTAAAGGTTCTACATAATTAAAAATGAGATCTATAGGTTGCTGCATGAATAAGATGATGTGTGGTATGTATGCATGTGAAATCAAGTATGAGAGAATATGAGTTCGTCAGAAGTGTGAACGAATATGGGTAAGTGCCTTCTGTGGTAAATGAGTAACATAACCAATTGTGGTGCCTCTGGTAGAGTAGGTACATTGCCTTCAGATATGTGTAAGAAGTGTGAATGAATCTAGGTAAGTGCATTCTGTGGTAAATGAGTAACACGACCAATTGTGATGCCTCTGGTAGGGCAGATACATTGCTAATCAGACTAACATATTACGACATGCAGATATGTGTAAGACCATGTGGTAGAGACCCATGACATCATAAGACAATGAAAATACTCATGGTGTTGCCTTCAGTAAGATGTAAACTGAACTAGCAAATCACGTCATGAAAATTGTATAAAACAATATGGTAGAAATCTATGGCACCCTCTGAGATAGTCTGCTAGGACAGTAAACACGTGATGTTTTATGTAAACCTTTATGGCATAATTTGTAAAGCTTTTGTGGCATATTTTGTAATACCTATGTGGCATATTTTGTAATGCCCGTGTGGTGTATTCTATAATGCCCTTGTGGTGAAATCTGGTCAACCACCTAGGTGGCGTGATCTGGGTAAGCTTTGAGTCTCTCCGTTAGCTGATGCTATGATAAGATCTGGTAAGTTTGAAGATATATCTGTTTGGATAGTCTTGTGGTAAAATTGAATATGCCTTGGGGTTATTCTTGGAAAGAGTTTCTAGAAATGTTTCTGAAGAGAGAATCCGCCATAGTAACTCGTCAATACAGTGAACTTGTTGTAATCGTAAATATGAATGGTTTAAGTGTTCGTTAGATCTGAGTTTGTATATGCTATGTAAGGAGGTTATCTAAATTCTATGGTATCCGCCAAATTTGAGTGTTTCACGCTATATGTATATAAAAAGGTTATTTGAAGTATAAGTTGTTTGTCAAACCAGAGCGTTCTCACGATAAGGTTGTCTAGGATGACTTGGAATATATCATCCATCAGAATAAGTTGTTGTCTTAGTTGATTTAAGGTATGATCTCACTGGTACCCTAATAGTTGTCAAACTCAATATAAGTATCCACCAGAATAAAATCAGTAGGTACACCATCCTGGGTAAAGTGTTCAACATCTGTTTGAGTGAGAATTTGTTGAAGGTAGATTTTGTATGAATATCCTTCCGAGGATGTATCCATTATCAGGAAAAGGGAATGAGATCCATATTGAGTGAAAAATCGGGTATCTATCCAATGAGTGAATTGTGTATGTAGTGGTCAAGTATGAAAATTGACATACATGTATGCGTCGATATTAGAAAAGAATTCATTGAAGACTGAAAAGCAATTCCAAGTTAGAGGAATTCAACAATAAATACGCCAAGGCAATGTGGGTAATAAAAGTAAAAAAAAATTAATTTCAATTAGTGTTTTTTTTACTAATTCAATCAATTTTGATTTCCATTCAACATTGGCTTTGGTAAATTTGCTTCAAATTTAGTCTAATATTTTATTTGAATTGATACACACATCGATTTTTAATTTAATTAATCGATCAACCGATTAAATCGATCTAATTTAAAAATATTATAATTATTTTAACTACTCCATTTAAAATTTTCTCAATAGTTTGTTTTTGTTTTAAATCATAAAAGAGTTTAACTGTAATATTAAATCACTTGCAAATAAATGATGAAAAATCACTTACAAATACATAACTTATGGTCATAAATCATTGAGAAATTTGTTTTAAAAATTAAATTATAGAGGTCAAAGTTCATGAAATTAATTTTCTATAAGAAATAAAAGATAGATCAAACTTGATAATATTTATATAAACTGAAATTTTAAATAAAAACGTTTGAGGACTTAATTTATAAACTCCAAATATAATTCAGTCTGACTCATGTTTAATTTATTTTAGATAAGACGAATGCAATTCCAATTATACCCTTTGAAGACATCCGGTTATCCAAAAAGTCATTAGAGAAACCGCTCTCTCGTTTCCCATAAATTGACAATTCTATCCCTACCCCACCTTCGAAGAAACCATGGAGAAAGGCAGCAGTTCCAATACCCTGGACCGACCGACCATTTCTCATTTCCCCCAATTACCTGTAGCTTAGTTGTCTTTCCAGGCCCTCTTTCTTGGAAACCTCAACTCACCTTCATTATCCCTTTTCTTTATATATATATTTTCCATCCCCAAGCTCCCCCAACACATTCCAATATTATTCCACTTCTTCCAACAGTTGGGTTTCTTTGTTCTTTGTTTCTTTTTATTTCATCAAAACATGTCTGCGATTCCTCCATCAGCTTCACAAAACTCATCATCTTCAGGTTTCCAGGATTTCTTGCCCGTGATGGCTGACAAGCTCGGAGGGGATGGCTTGATAGGGGAACTGTGCAATGGGTTCAACCTGTTGATGGATAGAGAAAAAGGGGTCATTACTTTCGACAGCTTGAAGAAGAATTCGGCCCTGTTGGGGTTACAGGACTTGACAGATGATGATTTGAAGTGTATGATGGAAGAAGGTGATTTTGATGGCGATGGGGCTCTTAATCAGATGGAGTTTTGTGTGTTGATGTTCAGGTTGAGCCCTGAGTTGATGGAAGCATCTCGGTTTTTGTTTGAAGAAGCTTTTCAACATGAATTCAAGGATTTTCATTGATTGTTCTTGTTTCATCCATAATTGTCGTTTTAATGAAATTGTTGAATATACAGAAAGAATAGAACAAAAGAGAATTGATCAAATATTTTACATTTATCATTTATGGTGCCTTTATTTATTTTAATTTTTCATTTGTTCATCTATTGAAGTACGCAGTTACTCCAAAAATAATAGATATTAGGTCCATTATCACTCAAGTGGCGTAATAGTTGATTTATGGAATATTCTTGGAATTTGAACTAGTCAGCAAGAAATTTTCCGAAAAATTAAAATGATAATGTACAAATAAAAAAGATTAAGCTTTGTAAGAGGCAGTTACGAGGGGGCTACATGGAGGAGAGTGGGACAAGTGGCCCCAATTATCCTCACCAACTTTTTGTCTTAATATTTTAACTAGAGTGAAACAGCTTCAAGGAAAGTGAGACGGACCTTGCCTATTGAGAGATAGAGGTGCTCATGGGCCGGGCGGCCCGACCCGGTCCGATAGCCTGCCCGAAATATGGGAGGGTTTGGGTAAAAATATAGGCCCAAAATATGGGTTTGGGTAAAAAAACGAGGCCCGATTAAAAGAAGGGCCGGGCCTCGGGCACCACTTTTTTGGCCCGGGCCTGGCCCGGCCCGAATATAATAAATATTTTTATTTTTTATTTTTAAAATACTTTTAAAATACTTTTATTAAATTTTAAAATTTTTTTAAAATACTTTTTTAATTTTTTTAATTTTAAAAATATATTTTTTTAATTTTTGTTTTAATTTTTAAAATAAATTTTTGGTATTTATTTAAAAAACGGGCCGGGCCGGGCCCGAGCTTATGAATTTTTTCCCGGGCCGGGCCTGAGCAAAATTCTAGGCCCATATTTTGGGCCAGGCCGGGCCCTAGCCTAGGACCCGAGCCGAATTTTTTTCTGAGCCCGGCCCATGAGCACCTCTATTGAGAGAGAACTAGCCATTTTTTTATGTCTTTTCTGCTCAATAATTATTGTCTTGTCTTGTCCCTCAGAGTGTTACGAGTCACAAGAGTCTTCAAATACAAATCGATAAAGAGAAAGAGATAAGTTTTAGAATTTCCTTTTTCTTGGTTTCATCAATTCAGCATAACATGATTTGTATAGGAAATGACTTAGCTGAGACTAAGGACCAGTTTTTCATTACTTTTAAAAAATAATTTTGAAAAGTACTGTGAAAAAATACTTTTGAGAGGTGCTTTTGAAAAATTTGGTTTAAAATTTGAGTGTTTAGCATTGCTGTCAAAAAATACTTTTGAAAAATAAAATATTCATTTTAGACATGTTATTATTATCAAGTAATAAATATGCATTTAAATAATATTTAAATTAATTAATATTATTATATTTTAGTAAGAATATAAAAATTTATTATAACTTGTTGTTAATATTTTAATATATGAAATATAAATTTTAAATATTTTAAGCAATGAATATTAATTATTTATAAAATTTAATTAGAATATATAAACTATATTTTAAATATTTAAATATAACCATTAAATATTTGTAATTAGTATTTCAAAAAAATATTTTTTTATTTTTAATTAATGATTTTAACACAATTGTAATTAAGCACAAGAAAAAAAAATATTATGTTATTGGAATGGTGAAAAAGTAATTAAGCACCAAAAGTGCTTTTGGGAGAGGAAAAGCTAAAATTTTTAGCTTCTCCTTTTCAGCTCCTTTTCAGAAGTGCTTTTGAAAAGCACTTCTGAAAAGCTAAAAATTTCAGCCAAAAGCAGCTTGTTCTTCACAGCTTTTCTTTCAAAAGTGCTTTTGGAGTCAAAAGTACTTTTTTTAAGCAATGAAAAACTGGCCCTAAACGCACAACCACAATGTGTTCAAATGAACTATTGTTATCATTCAACATGCTTTCTTCGTCCTCACTTATCAAAAGCTGCTACTCCAACATCATCTGCTCACACAACTCTTAATTTCTCTTTGAGAGCTGTAAGACCCAATTTCTGCCTGAGCCCGCATTGAATAAACTAAACCAAATTAAAA
Source organism: Gossypium raimondii (assembly GCF_025698545.1). Lineage (NCBI taxonomy): Eukaryota > Viridiplantae > Streptophyta > Magnoliopsida > Malvales > Malvaceae > Gossypium > Gossypium raimondii. The sequence goes on from NC_068565.1 coordinate 7,456,670, forward strand.
ATATATATTACAGTCCATTTTACAAAAATAAACCCACTACCCAAATTAAGCCCAATCAAACCCAAAGTCTAGCCCAAATCAAATCTAACCCTGGCCCACAAACTAAAAATTTTTCAGCCAAAAAAGGAAACACTAAAGCCTCCAGCACCGCATGCCTTGCTGCTGCCGCCCCATCTGCGCCGCACGTCGTCACAGCCCAAGGCTCGCCTATCACCGGTCATCCACGCGCCTGACACCTGCAAAAATTGAATACAATAGCAAAAAGGAGGCACGCGGGCAATAATGGTAGAAGCAAGCAATAAAGAGAAAGCAAATTTTTTTATTCGGCTATAAAAGCTAAAATCTCGCATTTGTAATTTTTTTACGAACACAAGAGAAATAAAAAACAATATTTCAAGGTGATATTTCATTTTTTGTTTTAGATCTAGTGTTTATTTTTATTTCTTTTTTATCTACAAAAATAAAAAAGAAAAACGCACTTGGATTCGCACCCGAGCCCCGTCGCCGGAAACCTTTTCCCTTGGCGCTGAAATTGGGCCGAGAGGGGTGTAGGGGGTCTCTATTTTCGGTCTCTTTATTAAAAAAGGGCCTTGGCCTTTGAACAGGATTCAAAGCCGGGGGTTAAAACGCCTTTTTGTGCCATGCCGGCCACCGGCCACGGCGGCGCTATGGCGGCAACAGTGGTGGAGCCCCAGTCCGGTGGAGAGGCCGAAAAAGAGGCTGAGAGAGAGAGTTTGAAGGCTCTGTTTTTTCATGGGGGTAAAACTGATTTTTTTTCTGTTTTTTGACATTTATATTGGGTTTAAAACGACGCCGTTTTGGGTTTAGGCAATAATGGCCAAAACGACGCCGTTTTATGTAAGACCCGAATACCCGACCCGTTCAGCAGGGGATTTGCGTGTTTTTATGCGGAGGGGTAAATTACGCTTTTAGCCCCTCCTATTTTTAATGTGTTCGCAATCAGTTTTTTATATTTTAAATTTACCTCTTTAGTTTATTTTCGATTTAGTCCTATTTGAACGACGCCTTTTTAGAGGAGAAGGGAAAATTTCCCTTTCAGTCCCTTTATGTTATTCGTGCGTTCAGAATAGTCCCTCTCTTTTAATTTATTTACGATTTGACCCCAAATTTTAGTTTAATTTTCAATTTAATCCTCTATTTGTTATTTTAGTTATTTTATTATTAAATTAATTATTTTAATACTGTTATTATATAATATCACTAATATTGTATTATTATTATTATTACCAGGTACTTATGTATACCTTTTAATTCCAAGTTTTATTATATATGAATATATATACATATTTTTTATAATATATATAAATACATGCACATATTTTACAATTCGTACATACATACATATACATCCTTTATGTTTTATAATTTTACTCGGATCAAGTAAAAAGGAAGATCGAATAGGCACCCCTTTAGGGAGTTCGCGAGATTCGATCTTAGTATCTGGATATGAGAAAAAGGATCGATGTCTTCACTTTGAGTATTAGGGCAAGGTCGTATATGTAAATATATGTTTTATGTAAAGAGATTTGTTTTCTAGTAAAGTTGTCTAATAGAATTGAATCAAAATCAACGTTTCTTTTTGCATTCATTCCATTAATCTGTATTACATTTCATTGCATCAATTGCATTTAAATTCACGAAAGAACCCTAATTAAACGAGATTATTTCAGTTAATCTAGAAACCAACAAGAATCCACCAACCAAATATCACTACGGTACCTGTCGCAAAACAAAAGTAATGGATCAAAGGTTAGAAAGATTGGAACAATTGCAAAAGGAGATGCAAGATCAGATACAGGAACGAATGGATAGAATCCAAAAAGACATGCTAGAATCCCAAAGAACTATGCTGAACCAATTGGCACCGTTATTAGCTGGCGGGAATGATAAAGGAAAAAGCCCTGTAATTGATTCTGGGGTTGATCATGAGGACCCTGTATATCCTCTAGGTTTCACCCCGACAAGCACCCAAGCACAACCAGATATGTGCCCACAAAGAGTACCTGCCACTATTAGACCTCATATTAGGCTGGTGCCTCGATACCAATAAACTTTCAAACAGGCTTGGGTTCTAATCCGGGAGATAATCCAACCAACCCCGTTGTTCTTGATCTTAACGACGCGACGGAAGCAAGAGTAGATCTACCGAAGCAGCTTGAGGATCAGTATAGGTGGCTAGAGGAAAAGTTTAAAGCAATGGAGAATGCTGATTACCGTTGTAGGATCGATGCTAATAATCTGAGTTTGGTCCCAGATCTAGTACTCCCGCCAAAATTTAAGACTCTAGAATTTGAAAAAAATAATGGGACTAGTTGTCTTGAAGCTCACATCACGATGTTCTGCCGAAGAATGACAGGGTACGTTAATAACAATCAGCTGCTAATTCACTGCTTCCAAGACAGTCTGATTGGGTCGGCTGTCAAATGGTACAACCAGTTAAACCGTGTCAATATCCACTAATGGAATGACTCGGCACAGGTTTTCATGAAGTAATATGGCCACGTGACAGACATGGCACCTGACAGAATTACACTACAGAACATGGAAAAGAAGTAAAGTGAGAGCTTCAGGCAATATACCCAAAGATGGAGAGAGGTAGCGACACAAGTCCAGCCACCTTTTCTAGAAAAAAATAACGATGCTTTTCATCAACACTTTAAAGGCCCCATTCATTAACCACATGTTAAGAAGCGCTACCATGAGCTTTTTAGATATTGTAATGTCTGGCGAGATGATTGAGAACGGCATAAGAAGTGGGAAGATAGACGCGGGAGAAAGTACCAAAAGATCAACCCTGAAGAAAAATGAAAATAAAGTGAATAATGTGAGTAAAGGGTATTTCAAATCAGTCACCATCGGCCAATCAAGGGCCATGACTACTTGCTATCGAGGCACCTCAAGGCAAGAATCCAACTCGAGGCCAAATATAGAAAGACTCCAGTTCACACCCATCCCAATGACGTATAAAGAACTGTATCAGAATTTGTTTGATGCGCATGTAGTAGCTCCGTTCTACTCAGAACCCATGCAACCTCCATTCCGGAAATGGTACGATGCAAATGCCCAATGCGAATACCATGCAGCAATAACAGGACACTCCATTAAAAATTACACTACATTTAAAAAGTTAGTCGAAAGGTTTATTAAGATGGGCATCGTGAAGTTTGACGATCCATGTGGACCTAATATGGCAGGAAATCCGTTACCCAGTCATCCAGACTTAGGGGTAAACGAGATAGCTGAGAATGGAGGAAAAAGAACCAAAAATAATGTTGCAGAAGTAAAAACCCCATTGAAATAGGTTTTGAAACAAATGATGGACATGAGATTAACCATTCAGAAATTGGAGAAGAGACCAAAAGGGATGATGAGCTACTGTGAGTTCCACGCTGAAGAAAGCCAAAAAAACTAGGAGTGCGCTGAACTCAAAGCCTTGGTGCAAAGTCTAATGGATAATAAAAAGTTGGAATTCTTTGAAGAAGTCAAAGGCCCAAAAGGAATGTTGGGAAATTTGAATGTTAACGCCGTATCCGAAGAATGAGCTAAGGAAGATAATTTATGAGGCATCTACCCTTAACACACTTGGGAGTGTTTTGAACAATGGGACTGTGGAAAAGATCCCTGTATTTTTTAAGACCTAATTCAGAGTAATGTCCAAAACACGCTTATTGCTCTAAGCCTAGGAGCAATAATAATCCTTTTGTGAGATAGGCTTATGTTCAATATCTTTATTTCAATAAAATGCATCTTTGTTTCTTGCTTCAAGCAAATATTATTTTATTGTTTCCATTTCATTTATAATCATACTATACAAATAAATATTCTTGGGTTCTTTTCGATACATTCGTCCGTCCCTATAACAGGTCTCCAGATATCAATGATATGAGCGACATTGGTATTGAGTCAGAATCTCTTTTTGAGCAAGATATATGTCCAAATGAGCCTCAGGACTTTGAAGATAACTGAGACTGTAGCTTATCCCCTGATTTGTTAAGGATGGTAGAACAATATCCTACATTACAAGGAATCAATGGAAGTTATGACCTTTCTCTATGTGGGGCACAGATGTCATTTGGCCAATCTCGCCTAAAGTTTTGACAATTATCAATTCATCTTTATGGTCATCGATTACCTCACTAAGTGGGCAATAGCTGCTTCATATGCTGATGTCACAAAGTCGACGGTCAGTAAATTCTTGAAAAAGAATCATATGTCAGTATGGAATGCCAAAAGGCTCATATCAGACAATGCATTGAATTTGAACAACAGCACGACATTAAAAGTTTGCAGTTCGTTCAAGATTAACACCATATCGCCCCAAGATGAATTGCAAAAAAAACCAAAAACCAAAAAACCTCTACCGGCGCAACGCCTTTCGCTTTGGCTTATGGCGATTTTGCCCATTGAAGCTGAGATTCCTTATCTTTGAGTCTTTGGATCCAAGCCTGATATGATCAGTTAAATTTGATTGAAGAGAAAATGTTGAAAGTTATCCGTCATGATCAAATGTACCAAAAGCGAATGATGCAAGCTCACCAAAAAATGTTCGCCCTAGAGAATTCGATGAGGGGGACCTAATATCGAAGAAGATCCTTTCCATATAAAAGGACTTCAGAAGAAAGTAGACGCCAAACTAGGAAGGACCTTATGATGAAGGCCTTCTCTAGAGAAGCATTGATATTGACCAAGATATATGGCAAGAACCTGCCTAGTCCTGTGAATTCTGACTCAAATAAGAAATACTTCACTTTTGATAAAAAAAGAAAAAACAAAAAGAAAAAAGAAAAGAAAAATGAGAGGCCAAGGCGAAAACCCGCAAAGGGCTCCTTGAGACCAAAAGGGTTTTGAATTGAAAACCCAAGAATGGGAAATTCAAATTTTTTGATCAAAGGTGGGGCACGTGGTAGTCTTGTCCCTTTTGAATTAACAAGAAGGAGGAATGCTATATCTTGGGGCATCAACAAAGTCTTCTAGGACTTCTAAACACGTATCAAGTTCAAAAGGTTCTCAAGAAATTTGCGCAGAAAAGCTCATGCTACGATATCTGGGGCACCTATTTCTATTTCATTCATTTTTTTATTTTGGCAAAATGTGCCATCTTGATTAATTTATTCTCATTCTAGCAAAATTTGCTATCTTGATTAATCTATTCATTTCGAGCTTTGCTCTCAACAAAATTTCATCTTGTCCATTTTAATAATCTTTTTCAAGCATTTTTCATTGAAATAACGATTAATGGACTGATAATATTCAAGCAGAAGGAGTTCTGTATATTACTCTGAAAGTTTCTAAATAGTACGAGGACCTGAAACAGGGCTATTGTTTAGAACTAACCAACTTAAGGGTTGGAAGCATTTGGGAAATAATAGTTTAAATTGTGACTATTTCTTTGGTTTTTCTGTTAAGATACCAGCTGGACAAGAAGGCATGGTAACACATCAGTGATAGAACCTTGATAAACAATGAGCAATGTCAACCCAAACATTAAAAGGGATCATTCTCATGACATTCTGCATTCATAAAAATATCATTCATACATATCTAGTTAGGAGCATTTGAGTCATTTTAATCATGACGTCCTAAACACTAGGCATAAATAGGTCCATGCAATGGATTCTACAGGTCATGTTCCCTAGAGAGTAGATCGGTGAAACCACAGATCCTATACCACTGAAATCGTAGTGGAACGGTTTGAAGAATATGGTGAATGTTATATCCCTGAAGTTACAGTGGAGTAGATTAAAGCCAATAATCCTATTTCCATGATGTTGCAGCGGAACAGATTAAGGCTAAAGGTAGCAAAACTTATTTCCCTGGCGTTGCAGTGGAATAGATTAAAGCTGAAGTGGAGCGGATTAAAGCTGAAGGCGACGAATCCTATCTCCTTAGCGGTGTAGTAGAACAGATTGAAGCTACAATAGTGAATCTTGCTTCTCCGACATTACAATTAAAAAGATTGAAGCCACCACGACGAATCTTACTTCCCTGGTGGTGCAGCGGAACAGATTGAAGCTACAACGGTGAATCTTACTTCCCCAACATTACAATTAAAAAGATTGAAGCCACAACGACGAATCTTACTTCCCTGGCGGTGCAGTGGAACATATTAAAGCTACAACAATGAATCTTGCTTCCCCAACATTGCAATTAAAAAGATTGAAGCCACAACGACGAATCTTATTTCCCTGGCGGTGTAGTGGAACAGATTGAAGCTACAACAGCGAATCTTGTTTCCCCGACATTGCAATTAAAAAGATTGAAGCCACAACGACGAATCTTACTTCCCTGACAGTGTAGTGGAACAGATTGAAGCTACAACGGCGAATCTTGCTTCCCCGACATTGCAATTAAAAAGATTGAAGCTACAACAGTGAATCTTACTTCTCTGGTGGTGCAGTGGAACAGATTAAAGCTACAATGGTGAATTTTGCTTCCCCGACATTGCAATTAAAAAGATTGAAGCTACAACAGCGAATCTTACTTCCCTAGCGGTGCAGTGGAATAGATTGAAGCTACAACAACGAATCTTGCTTCCCTGACATTGCAGTTAAATAGATTGAAGCTACAACAGCAAATCTTACTTCCCTGGCGAACAGATCGAAAACGGCAAGTCTCATCTCCCTGAAGTTGCAGTGGAGCAGACTAAAGATAACAAATCTTATCTCTCTGAAGTTGCAGTAGAATAGATTAAAGCTATAAACTATAGATCTTATCTCTCTAAAGTTACAGTAGAGCAGATCACATCAAACCTTATCTCCCTGAAGTTACAATGGAGCAGGTTGAAAACCACCAATCTTATCTCCTTGAGGTTGCAGTGGAGCAGATTGAAGCTATTAATCCTATCTCCCTGAAGTTGCAGTGGAGTGGATTAAAACGATGAATCCTATACCTCTGAAGTTGCAGTAGGTCGGATTAGGTCTACCATAACAAGTCTTATCTCCATGAAGTTGCAGTGGAGAAGGCTGAAGATAACCAGCCTTATCTCCCTAAAGTTACAGTGGAGCAGGTTGAAGATACCAATCTCGTCCCCTTGAAGTTGCAGCAGAGTGTATTGAAGCTATAAGTCGTATCTCTCTAAAGTGCAGTGAAGTGGATTGAAGCAACGAGATACAGCAGAATAAAACGAGGCTACTTGAAGAAGATGAGCACAAAAAGTCAAGACTCGGCAAGACCAAGCAAAATTAGCCCTTTTAAAGTCTTTGCTTCATTCCCGTTACACAAAAATGTGTAAAGAGGGGCAGCTGTAGGACCCAATTTTTGCCCGGGCCCGTATTGAATAAACTAAACCAAATTAAAAAAATATATTACAGTCCATTTTAAAAAAATAAACCCACTACCCAAATTAAGCCCAATCAAACCCAAAGTCTAGCCCAAATCATATCTAACCCTAGCTCACAAACTAAAAATTTTTCAGCCAAAAAAGGAAACCCTAAAGCCTCCAATAGCCCCATGCCTTGTTGCTATCAGCATTCATCCATTCATTGCAAGACGCCAACGCCTGACTCGTCTATCACTGGTCATCCACGCGCCTGACACCTGCAAAAATTGAATACAATAGCAAAAAGAAGGCACGCGGGCAATAATGGTAGAAGCAGGCAATAAAGAGAAAGCAATTTTTTTTTATTCGGCTAAAAAAGCCCAAATCTCGCATTTGTAATTTTTTCACGAACACAAGAGAAATAAAAAGCAATATTTCAAGGTGATATTTCATTTTTTGTTTTAGATCTAGTGTTTATTTTTATTTCTTTTTTATCTACGAAAATAAAAAAACACACCTAGATTTGCACCCGAGCCTTATCGCCAGAAACCTTTTCCTTTGACGCTGAAATCGGGCCGAGATGTAACAGCTCGATTTTGACCTTAATCGGACAAAGTGATTTTGGGACCATGAATTCGAGTCAGAAAAAAATTTTAATATTATTTTCCATGTTAATTATGTTTGATTTTACATGTGTGAAAGTTTCGTGAATTAATTTTATTGTTTGTGTGCTTAATTTGAGAAAATGGCTTAATCGCGTAAGATAAAAATTTGAGGGTTAAATATGAAAGTGCTTAATTGTTATTATCTTTATAAAATGGAGGTTTTATGTGGCAATTAAGCCATTTAAATGCTAGTGGACGGCATTAGGTGATAGTATTAGTTTTTATATTATTAATATTACTTATAAAGATTATAAAAATGTATATTATATTATTATATTATAAAAAAAATTATAAGCCATTATCATTTCATTTTTCTTCATCTTTATGACCAAAACTAAACAAAAGAAAAATAAAAAAGAACCTAGCTACATTCGGCCATTTTGAATTTTGATTAAGGTTAGTTCTTTGTTCGGTTTTTGATAATTTTTACCTTTTTGAGATCGTTGTTTTCTGTTCTTCAAAACCCATGCTTCAATTTTGTGAATTGATGATGATTTTGAAATATGCCATTGATGGATGTTTTAGTTTTATGTTGTTAGTTAATGAAATATGAAATATATGTGTTAGATTAACATGTTTTCTCTTGGCAATTTTGATGAATTTGAGTATTTAGGACTAAATTGTGAAAATAAATTTTTGAGGAACTAAAATGAAAAATAAATGAAATTCATGGACTTGTATGAGTATAATGAAGATTCGGCCTAAGCATAGTATAGTCAAAATTTGAATGTTTTGTGTTTTGTGTAATTTGGACTAAATTGTGAAAAATGTAAAATGTTAGGGGCAAATTTGTAATTTTCCCATTTATGTGTTTTTGGATTAAATTGAAGTTAATAATATTTAAACTAGCTCATTTGAATATGTTTAGATCAAGAACCAAAGAAATCGGAGCTAGATCGTGGAAAAGCCAAAATCGTCGACTAATTATCCGATTTCAATTTTTCACTGTCCAAGGTAAGTCTATTAGCTATTTAATGTTATTAAATCAATATATATGTATGTATATCTATTATGTTTGTTGTTGAGCTATAATTAAAAGTAATTTAATTGAATAAATTCAAATTATAAATGGTATATATATGTATATACAATGTTCGAATATATAGGTATATGCTTATATAAATTTTTGAATTAAGTTAAAGTATGAATGGTATAAAGGTGTGTATATATATATTCAAATATTTATATATGTATCTATATGTATATGTACTTGAATTTGGTTGGTTGTATGAGAGTTATATATATGTGCACATAAGATTCAAATATATGTAAGTAAATACATGTATAAATTCTTGCTTAAATTAAAGATATGTATAATACATATGTATACATAAATTTGAACATATATATGTATGTAAAAACATTTGGGTTTGATTAAAGGTATGTATGTTGTAATTGTATAGATAATTTGAATAAGTAGGTATATGGGAGTTGGAACATCTATATATATATGAATAGGTCTTGATTATATTTTAAGGTATGAATGTTAAGTCTGCATGTGTAGTTTTGAATATGTATGGATATACATAAATATGTTTTTATATTGAGCTTAGGTATGAATATATATATATATGTTATGTCGAATAAGCATGTATGCATATGTACATGTGAATTAATTGTATTAAATTTAGTTAAGTATTTATATATATACATGAATAAGTTATGAACTTAGATAAAGACAAGAATGTGTGTATTTATTTATTCATATAGGTTTAATTATAAATGAATATACATGTATGAGTTTTTATTTTTAGTTAAAGGTATAAATGTTAAATACGTACTTGGGAGTTCGAATATATCTAAATGTATATTCGTGTACAGATTCTTGAATTGAATTGAAAGTATGATTTGCAAACTCTTTTGTGATTGAATATGGACTACAATGAATGTGTGTTTGCTGTTAATAAGTATTTGAGGAATTATTATGTATATGTGAAAATTGAGATTTTCAGGCTTAGCGCTTAGCAGGCTTATTGCCGGTGAAACACTTCAGACTAAATGTCTAGCAGGCTTAATGTCGGTGAAATATTTCAGACTATATGTCTAGCAGGCTAAGTGCCGGTGTACTGAATCAGGCTTTAAGCCTAGCAGGCTAAGTGCCGGTGAATCTGTTTTTAAGTATGTGATTAAGTGTACAATTATATGATTTTGGATATATTTAATTGATAAGTATATATATACATTCGGCTAAGTGTGTTTGATGATTATATATATATATATTCGGTTTATGCATTTGTAAAATATATATATATGCTTTGGGATTATGCAGTTGATAAATATATACGTATAAATATTCGTACATATATTTGATTAGTAACTACATATGCATTCGAGATGTATATACCTTTGTTTATAAGTATTTGATGAAAATGAATGCATTCGTTCATATGTATTAGATTTGTATTGGTTTAAAGTTTATCATGAGTATACATACACATTCGGTTATGATATGTGTATAATATATATATGCTTTCGGTTGTATACATTCGGTTGTAATGTTGTTTGGTATAAATATATATTCAATTGATCGCATTCGATGGTACACATATCTGACTATAAATAAAATGGTCTAAGTACAAGAATGTATAAATATTAGTTATTCGTGTTAATTGAAATCTCGGTGAAATAAATTAAAAAGTTATATTATTTATATATATTTACATATATTTAGTTATGTTGTAGACTTACTAAGCTATAAAAGCTTACTTCGTTTGTTTATGTATTCTGTTTTATAGACTTAAAGATCAAGTTTCAATCTAGGGGATCGTCAGCAAGATCATCACTCTATCTACTGTCTCGGTATTGAAATGTTTAAATTTTAACTCATGGCATGTATAGGCTGGATAATACTTTGATGGTCGTACTTCGAAGTATAGTTTATGTAATGAATAACTATACAAGAATGGCTTACTTTCTCATGGTTTAGTTGTTTTGAAATATTATGTTTTGTTTTAAATAGTCAAAGTAGAATTAATAAATTATGCTTATATAATTATTAGATTTAGAATATTATATGTAGCTGTTAAAATTATTGAATTATACTGAATGTCTGTTTTGAGTTGTGTTTTGTTTAGTAATGCCTCTTAACCCTAATTCGGCGACGGGTACGGGTTGGCGGTGTTACACGAGAGGGGTGTAGGGGGTCTCTATTTTCAGTCTCTTTCTTAAAAAAGGGCCTTGGCCTTTGAACGGGATTCAAAGCCGAGGGTTAAAACACCCTTTTGCGCCACGCCGGCCATCGACCACGACAGCGCTACGGCGGCGATAAAACTAATTTTGAAGGTTGAGAGAGATTTTGAAGGCTCTGTTTTTTTATGGGGGTAAAACTATTTTTTTTTCTGTTTTTTGACATTTATATTGGGTTTAAAACGGTGCCGTTTTGGGTTTAGGAAATAATGGCCAAAACGACGTCGTTTTATATAAGACCCGAATACCCGACCCGTTCAGCAGGGGATTTGCATGTTTTTATGCGGAGGGGTAAATTACGCTTTTAGCCCCTCCTATTTTTAATGTGTTCGCAATCAGTTTTTTTATATTTTAAATTTACCTCTTTAGTTTATTTTCAATTTCAATTTAGTCCTATTTGAACGACGCCGTTTTAGAGGAGAAGAGAAAATTTCCCTTCCAGTCCCTCTATGTTATTTGTACGTTTAGAATAGTCCCTCTCCTTTAATTTATTTGCGATTTGACCCCAAATTTTAGTTTAGTTTTCAATTTAATCCTCTATTTGTTATTTTAGTTATTTTATTATTAAATTAATTATTTTAATACTGTTATTATTATATAATATCACTAATATTGTATTATTATTATTACGGTACTTATGTATACCTTTTAATTCCAAGTTTTATTATATATGAATATATATACATATCTTTTATAATATATATAAATACATGCACATATTTTACAATTGTACATACATACATATATATCCTTTATGTTTTATAATTTTAAAATTCATGTGTACATACATACGTTTTATAATATATACATACATATACATATACATATATATTTTATAACTCATACATGTACATACATATATCTTTTCACATTTTATAATTTTATTCATTTTCTTTATTTACTTATTTACGTTTTCATTATTATTTTAAAAGAATGTTTTACTTTTATTTGCTTATATACTTGTTATTTTGCATGCTATTGATTTGTCCTTTTTATTTTCGTTGCTATTGCTCGTATTATTTTTACACCATCATATTCATTATTGTTTTGTTATGCATATCAACAATGTAATTTGTTTTCACATTCTTTTTATCACAACGTCGTGTTTCATTTTACTCAATATGTCAAAATTTATTTTAAATAAGTGGCATTTCGTATTTTGAGATTCGAAAGGTCGTACCCTAACTTGCGGGTTTCGATTTTCGTGATAAATCTAAATACACGAATTTTTTCAAGCTTAAGTTTTTAAACGATCTTGGGAATCGACAAAAGATCGTGTTCTAACTTACGGGACATGATCCCTTTTCTAAACCCGAGATAGTTGAATATCTTTTTAAATAAATAACTTTTTGGCATTTATTCACATATCGAGAATTCAATACGTAGTGTCCTAATGCATTGGATATGACATGTTGTTTTCTTGAGATGAGGATTTTTCTAAAAAAATAATAAAGGCAATATTCAATGTTTGAAATTTTGAGAAATTGTGCCATAATGTATTGGACTACGAGTTCTTCATATGACTTAAACAATTGAATATACTTTTGAATTTTATTGCATGATTTTTTTAAGGATAAGCTCATTTTTGAGGATGTGAAATATCATGCTCTAACTCATTGGGTATGACATTTTCTCTCTCCGAAATGAGAGAGTTTTAATAGGTAATTTGATTTATACAAGTTTTTTTTAATACAAGGATCGTATTTTGAATCTCTTCAAAGTTTCTAATTCTCGACACTAAGACACTAATTAATCAACTAGGTACCAATTTTGGGCGTAATGAGGGTACTAATCCTTCCTCGTACGTAACCGACTCCCGAACCCATTTTTCTAAATTTCGTGGACCAAAATCGTTGTTTTAATAAAATCAATTCGTTTATTAAAAACAACCACTTTTCGAGGTGATCCGATCACACCTCATTAAAAAAAGGATTGATGGTGACTCTATTTTCTTTTTTCAAATTTAAGTCGACCTCGTTTTATAAAAAAAGGGTCAACAAGAGCTATAAAAAAATGTCTGTGGGCAAGGGCTTTGTCAAGACATTAGCAGTTTGAGCCACTGCTGGTATGTGATTCACCTATTGATTACTTAAGACCCTTTCTATCTCGCAAAATGCAAATTAAGCTTCACCTGTTTTGTGCTTACTTGCTGCACTAGGTTGGTTGCCATTGCAACTATGCTATCGTTGCGCCATATATTAGGATCTTCATCTAGTGTGACCCCGAAATCTTGTAGAATTGACTTGACCCATGCAACTTCAAGTGCTGAATTACTAATCTTCTATATTTTTCTTTGACTACGAACGAGATATAATCTTCTGTTTCTCAGAGCTCCAAGTAATCGAATTGGACACAAGGCACACATAATAACTAAAGGTCGACCATCAGCCATCCACATAACTTCCCCAATCAACATTGGAGAAGGCATTTATTAGTACTCAAGGTTGTTCAAGAGTAAAATACAAGCCATGGTTCACAATGCCTTTCAGGTAGCGTAAGATATGTTTTACTGTTGCCCAATGTGTATTTATTGGTTGTTGCATATATTGAGAAACCTTGTTCACACTGCTATGTCGGGCTTATATGACATAAATATACTGAAGTGCTCCTACTATACTCTTATTACATTCAATATTTGCTATAGAAACCCCATCATCTAAGGCAGTTTAGAAGTAGCCATTATAGGTTTTGCCATGGGGTTAGCATAACCATATTAGTCTTTAGTAGTAGCACCATCACAACTTATATGTAGTAACAATCGGTTACCAATTCTCTTGGCCTCAATGCCCAAAACATAACTCAAGTCCCCCAATTCCTTTAGAGAAAACTTAGCATATAGCTGTGCCACCAACATTTCTATACTGCAAGATGAGTTCCTTGTAATGAGGATATAATCAACATAGGCAATAAGATACATCACCACTCCTTCCCTCCTATAGATGAATAAAGATTTCTCAGCTTAAGAGGATTTAAAACCGAAGCTGAGGAGAAATGTTTTTAATTTAGTGAACTAGCTACGAGGTGCCCGACGTAACCCATATAAGGCTTCCTATAATTTTCATTCCAATTGTGAACCATCAATCTCTTGTTGCTCAAAACTAAGGGTTGGACCATACAGGCTTCTTCACTAAGATTTTCTTTTATAAACGTGTTATTAACTTGTCGCAGTGGTCATTTATGAGCAAGAGCCAAGGAAAGAAAGAGTTTCATTGTTGGAAACTTTACCACGGACTGTATGTCTCTTGAAAATCATGTTATGGTATTTGAACACAAGTTTGGGTTTATGTCTAGATACTGATCCATCGACCTTATACTTAACTTTGGAAAGCCATTTACAACTATCAATCTTCATTCCAAGGGCCAAAGGCACCAAAGACCAAGTGTTGTTGCTGACTAATGCATAGTACCCTACATAAACTACCTCACTTCAATGATAATTGCTCAGTGCTTCATATACATCTGCAGGTTCTTGGTGAGTAGTTAAAACTGTAGTTTGATAGACCTTAGGTTTGTAAGTGTCTGCTTTGCTTATTGTAATTATGCGAGGGTAATTAACATTTGTTGTGGAAGTCATTACTCGTGTTTGTATTGGAGCTGAGCGGAGAGTTTGTTGTTGGAACAATGGCAGCAGCAAAAGAAAACAAGGTTGCAAAACAAAATTTGCAAAACTTAAGCAAGAAGTATCGAAGCAAAAGAAAAACAAAGCAAAGCAAAAACAGTGAACAAAAATTGAATACTCAAAGAAATTGTAATCGAACATTACATATTTTCATTCAAAATTTGAATATATAAAAGAGTTACAAATTTGATTCATTTGACGATTACCTAATGACATAACTGCTCCCACTTAAACTAAACTAATACAAGCTTAAGTCAAATACAAAATAAGTGACATATCGCTTTTACATCATCAATCCAATCACAAACTTAATCCAACTAACTTTGGAAACTAGTTAAAGTTGAACTAAACTAAATTACAAAAGAACAAAACATCCAAAGTTGATTGCTTCATCCGTTCGACCAGGTCTTGCACGCCAAGCAATATCACCAAGCTCAATAGCCAACCATGTCTTTGGCCACATGTTGCTTTGATCTAGCTTTCAACACTCCTCCTTGGACCTGTAAGCAACACATACCAATTCCATTTCTCAATACATCAAACCTAGCGACTCCTAAGGGCTTAGTCAAGATATCGCCTAATTGTGCCCTGAGCTACAATGAACAAGGTGATCTCTTTAGTTTGTTCACCTCTCGAACAAAGTGTAACTTTATCTTAAAATGTTTAGTTTTCCCATGAAACACAGGATTCTTAGCTATAGCAATCACGATTGATTGTCCACCCAAATTTGCTTGCTTGACTTGTGTTTCATTAAGGTCTCAAGCAATTTCGAGCCAAATGGCTCGATTGATCTTCTTGCGGTTGCAATGTACTCTGCTTGGTGTGGATCGAGCAATGATTTGTTGCTTCTTTGAACTCCAACAAAACATGCCCGATCCAAGTGTGAAGAAGTATCCAGAGGTACTCTTCATGTCATCGAGGGATCCTGCCCAATCACTATCAGAGTAACCTTCTAATTTCAGTTCCTTCCCACTTCCAAACATTACACCAAAGTTAATGTGCCTTTGATGTATCTAAGAACCCTTTGGCGACCTTCAAATGCGCCTCATTACAGCAATGCATGAACCTTGATAGCGACTAACACCAAACATAATGTCCGCCTAGTTGTCATTAGATACAACAAGCAACCTACTAGGCTTCGATAATGCCTCTCATCAACCCTTTGTCGATCATCATTCTGGTCAATTTTTCACCTTGAGCCACAGTGTCGATCGCTTACGATTATGCATGCAAAATTTGTCTAGGATCTTCAAAGCAAATGAGTGTTGGCTGATGAAGATACCTCGATCAGACTGGTGAACTTCCATGCCAAGGAAGTAAGTCATGATCCCCAAGTCTGTCATCTCAAACACTTGCTACATTTGGACCTTGAACTCATCAATGAGCTCAACTTTGCTCCCTGTCACTAACAAGTCATCCACATACAAGGAGACAATCAGCAAGGTTTCAAATTCTGACCTCTTAACATACAGAGTAGGTTCACTAAGGCTCTTCACAAATCCAAGCTTGGTCAGATAAGCATCAACTCTGTCATACCAGGCCCTTGGTGCCTGTTTCAGGCCATAGAGGGCCTTTCTTAACTTGTACACTTTGTCTTCATGCCCAGCAACTTCAAAACCTTCAGTTGCTCAATGAAGATCTCCTCCTTGAGAAAACCATTTAGGAATGCTGATTTGACATCCAATTGGTGAACTTTCCATTGCTTTCGAGTCTGCTAAAGCAAGCAATGACTTAATTGTATCGATCTTGCCACTGGAGCAAAAGTCTCCAAGTAGTCCACACCATATCTGCTGATCAGAGCCCTTCACCACAAGCCCGGCCTTGTGCTTGTTGATGAGCCATCAGCATTGTACTTGGCCGGTACACCCATTTAACTCCAATGACCTTCTTGTGTTCAGTCCGCTCACCAACTCTCAAGTCGATTTTTGTTGATCATTTCTAACTCATCTTCCATAGCTTTCATCCACACGTCCTGGCGACCTCTTCAAAGTCCGAGGGCTCAATCACAAGAACATTGCACCTCGATAGATATCACCAAAGTCCGGTGCCCCTCTTTGGTATGTCATCTACAAGATCTTCACTTGGTCCCTCTTCTATAGGTTCATCAACCAAGTCCATCCGGTCCATTTCGGACATGTCACTTCAACACCATTCCAATTCCACACTTTTCTTCATCAAACTTTACATCCTGCCGACTAAGACCTTCTTTCTTTGTAGGATCATACACTCTATAACCCTTCTTGTTCTTCTGCCAGAGCCAACAAAAATTCTCGAGTAGCCCCGCTCTCGAGCTTGGTCCTCTTCTCTCTGGAATAAGAGCATAACATATCTGACCAAACACTTTTAAATGTGTTACCATAGGTTTGACTCCATGCCAAGCCTCAAAAGGTGTTTTATCCTTGACTGCTCGAGTTGGCAGTCTATTGAGCAGATACACTGAGGTGTTGACTGCCTCAGCCCAAAACTGGCTTGGAAGCTTGCCTTGAAATAATAGACACCTAGCCATATTTAGCATAGTCCTATTTTTCCTCTCACAGACTCCATTCTTGAGGAGTATAGACTATTGTGAGTGATGGTGAATTCCAAGACTATCACAAAGCTTCAAATCTCTCGACACATATTGAGCCATTATCATCCTCAAGGCTCTAATTTTGCGGCTGACCGATTTTCAAGATATGCCTTGAATTTGCGAAGGCCTCAAACACTTCGACTTTTGCTTCAAGAAGTAGACCCAAGACAACCTCGTTAAATCATCTATAAGCAGGCAAAGTACACTTCTCACCGATTGAAAGTGTTCTCATAGGGCCACAAACATCGAGTGCACCAATTCGAGCTTGTTACGAGCTCTCCAAGCACTTGTCGTGAGAAAAAGCGGTCTAGCACGCTTACCAAGCTGACAAACTTCACAAACATTCCCACTAACTTCAATTTTTAAAATGTCATCAACCAAATTCAGCCTATGTAGTAGATCGATGGATCTAAAATTTGCATGGCCTAGTCTCCTATGCCACAAGTCAGTTCTTTCAACAAGGCTGGTGTATGCCTTTCTTTCTATTTTGCTAACATCCAGCATGAAGCACTTATCAGTCATAGAGGCGGTGACTATCTCCGCACCATTCATGTCTTGAACAATACAAAGAACCATCCTTAAAACCAATGTATAGCCCTTTTCAACTAATTGGCCAACACTAAGCGATTCGGTCTAAGTCGGTACAAAAACACATCCGAGATCACTTATTACCGAACCGGTGCTAATCAACACATTGCCCTTGCCTTTAGCCTCAATCACCGCCATCTCCAATTCTAATCCTCGAGTGGAAGCTTACATCAGGCCCTTGAACGACTTCTCATCTGCAGCCATATGGTGTGAGCAACCACCGCCTAGTAGCCAATCATTCTTGGCCTTGGTTGTGCCAACAAAACAAGTTGCTGTGAACACATGCTCCTCCTGAGCTTGAATGTCCTCAGCAGGTCTAGCTTGTTGCAGAGCAGCCTCCCTTGGTTTGCCCTTGCACACCTTCTCCACATGGCCAAACTGCTTACACTTTCTACACTGAATATCTCGCCTGAACCAGCAATACTTTTCTGAATGTGTTGTCTTCTTGCAATGAACACATGGTGGGAACACCCTTTTGCTTCATCTCTTCTGACTTGACCCTTTTGTTGTGCCAAGGCTTCTTGCCTTTTGCACTCACACTCGAGCCTTCACGGCTTTAGCCTCGGAAGGCGATTCAGATTCTCCTCCCGCCTATTTGCCCTCCTTTGTTCAAGTGCATACAGGAGTTTATCACTCGAGACAATGAAATGGCCGATAAATCCTCGAGTCCTCAAGTGAAGAGATTTTGACTCAAATTTCTCGGGGAGAGTTGTAATGACTTTTCAACAACTCGCTCTGTGAAGTCCACTCCTAGGAGCCTAATGCTGTTGACAATGGCCATTATCCTGTCTGAGTACTGCTTGATGGTCTCAGACTCCCTCATCTTCAAATTTTCAAAGTCTCTCCTGAGGTTGATCACCTGCTGTTGCCTTGTCTTGTCGGGTCCCCATGAACTCCTCCTTCAGCTTGTCCCAAGCCTGCTTAGGTGTGTCACATGCCATGATGCGTGTGAATATCACATCAGACACTCCACTCTGCAGACAGGCCATAGCCTTGTGCTTCTTAGCTCGTTCCTCAAAGATGTTGCCTCATCTGTGCAATAGTGGGATTGGCTCTCAATGGAGGTGGTTCAGTATCATTCTCGATCACACTCCAGAGATCATGTGCCTGAAGGTAAGTCTTCATTTTAACTATCCAAATGTGATAGTTTTCTCCAGTGAACACAGATGGAGGTGGTGGAGTGAAACTCATCCTGCAAGATCGAATCCAGATGCTTGATCTTACCAAATTTTGAACTTCTTTGTTGGTTTTGATTTGAACACAACAGATTGCATACAAAGGCCCTCAAAGACTGGGCTCATGATACCATTTGTTGGAACAATGGCAAGAAGAAAAGAAAACAAGGTTGCAAAACAAAATTTGCAAAACTTAAGCAAGAAGTATCAAGCAAAAGAAAAACAAAGCAAAGCAAAAAAAAGTGAACAAAAATTGAATACTCAAAGAAATTGTAACTGAACATTACATATTTTCATTCAAAATTTGAATATATAAAAGAGTTACAAATTTGATTCATTTGATGATTACCTAATGACATAACTGCTCCCACTTAAACTAAACTAATACAAGCTTAAGTCAAATACAAAATAAGTGACATATCGACTTTTACATCATCAATCCAATCACAAACTTAATCCAACTAACTTTGGAAACTAGTTAAAGTTGAACTAAACTAAATTACAAAAGAACAAAACATCCAAAGTTGATTGCTTCATCTGGTTCAGCTTCAGTCTTGCACGCCAAGCAATATCACCAAGCTCAATAGCCAACCATGCTGCTGGCCACATGTTGCTTTGCAGTCCAGCTTTCAACATTTGTGCATTGACTCCAGACTCATGAGACAACTGTTGCATAGCAGAGGTAAAGTGGCCTTGCACTAGAGTCTGCAGCAATAGAAGCCTAATGTGAAGAAATTGTTACAGGATATGAAGCACATCTGTTGAGTTTTTGAATCGAGTTAATCCAAAAAGAATTGATTCAAATGTCTACTAAAGCTTCATGCTTAGACTACTCATTCACTTTACTTCATTTAAAAAGACATCACTTTTTAAAGTACTCAAGGAATAGAATGAGGCAACACAACCTTACTAAGCACTCAACCTTCAAAAGCTTATTACACGTCTACTACGATTCAATTTATTTTTTTAGGGTAAAAGCAATTTTCAAGAGCCTATCTCTCTCTCCATAGCCTTTCTTTCCTCAATTCAATCACTTGTGGCTCTTGACCCATTGGACCGCCTCCAACCTTCTCGACACATTTTTATACCAACAAAATCTATACCTTTTTTTTCTTGGTTATAAACTAGGGCCAAAGCCCTGATCAAACGAAAGGAATGATCTCGGGAAGGCAACACCCTTTACATTTGCATTTAGCAAGTGAATGGCGCTAGAAGGGAGCAGTCAAAAAGAAGGATCCGTTCTTGCATATGCAAACTTTCCTTGGCCCAATGGTCCACAATAAAATTACGTTGTTGAGGAACATAATTTAACATACACCTCCAATCCCATTTTAATAACCAATCAATAACTGACACCAAACAATGGAGTGGATGTTTAATACCAACACCTGGCTTAACCATTGCAACCGAGGTTAGAGATTCTGATTCAATAATAACATCTCGATAGCCTTTGTCTCTAGCCAACAACAAGCTATAATGTAGTCCCTAAAGCTCCTCAAATTCAATGCCACAACTCCCACACCGTACTTGGAACCCACCAAGCCAATATCCAGTGCCATCCTTAAGAACTCTATTGAAAATTGTGTTAGTGTCTCAAGGCTACAACTATTTTTAAAAAAATAAGACTAAGTCCTAGGGAGATTTTTTAGCTTGTTAGTAGGAGTGGGAGTTGTTAGCTTGTTAGTAAGAGTGACAATTTAAATTTTTTGTTGAAGTTGTTACTTAAGACTTTTATATAAGGGCTGCATTGTTAATGAATTAAATCACCCCTTTCATTCATAATTGTTTTATGGCTTCAATTGGTTTTTTGCTAAACCAATAATGGTATCAAGAGTTATTTTTCTTGAGGGACCTATGAAAAAATTTTTGTGAGAGTTCTGAGAGAAAATTTGAGAGATACACTTGTGAGGTTTTTAAGGAAAATGGAATCGGGATCGAGTAACCTGTCCGTCTTAGCCCCACCTGTATTTAATGGAGAGAATTATCAAGCATGGGCCGTGAGGATGCAAGCATACATGGAGGGTTGTGATTATTGGGAAGCTGTCGAGGAAGACTATGAGGTGACTCCACTTCCCAACAATCCAACTATGAACCAGATCAAAATGCACAAGGAGAGAACCACTAGGAAGGCTGAGGCAAAGTCTTGTCTTTGTGCTTCGGTTTCATCAGCCATATTAATTAGAATTATGGCTTTTGGATCAGCAAAGGAGATATGAGACTACCTCAAGGCTGAGTATCAAAGAGATGAGGGGGTCAAGAGCATGAATATGTTGAACTTGATCAGAGAATTCGAGAGGCTACAAATGAAGGTGACTGAGTCAA
The DNA here is from genome assembly GCF_025698545.1 of Gossypium raimondii. Classification (NCBI taxonomy): domain Eukaryota; kingdom Viridiplantae; phylum Streptophyta; class Magnoliopsida; order Malvales; family Malvaceae; genus Gossypium; species Gossypium raimondii. Next base: position 7,478,073 of record NC_068565.1, read on the forward strand.
TCAAAGAATACTTAGACAAGCTGATAGATATTGTGATAGAGGGTTACGCGCGGACCAAGATCGAGTCGTCAAGTCACGGAAAACTCCTACGAAAGCTCTAAACAATCAGATCTGAAACGAAATAGAAAATTAAAATATTAAAACTTTGAATTTCTAGATCTGAAATAAAATCCCAAAATCAGCAAAGAGTCAAATTGAGAATAGAAATAAGTGACAATAAGGGTTCTTGAAACCCTAAAGGAGGTTGCAATTCTGCCCAATTGAACACCAAGATAGTTTTCCCCAAATTTCGGTAATCTAATTTCACCCAAAAAGAGTATGGATGAATCGACAAAAACCCTAGAAATTGGGGATTTTTGACTGATTCTTGAGATAGAAAAAGGCTGGAAACACAATAAGAACAACAAATAAATTAGATAAAGATTCGGCACAAGCAGAAATAAAGAAAGAATTGACAGTAAGAAATTAAAAGATAAGTCCTAAGAAGCCTTGAAATCCTGAAAGATTTCACAACTCCCTTCAAACGGCTCTAATCACCCCTCCAAAGAATATCAATGGCAAGAAGAAGGTTGAAGATGGCTCCCACAATCAAAAGATTGTTAAAACAACTTCTAGAGAAAACCCAAGAGAGAATTCTTGGAGAAAAACTCAAAGAGAATTCTGCACTTAAACAAATCTGAAATTTTTGATATATCTGATAAGTGAATAACAAGGTGGCTGGCCAGGCCTTTATATAGGCCTCTCAAGTGTTTTCCTAATCTAATTAGAAAACTAAAAATAAAAAAACTCCTAATTACTTTAATATTTAAATGGAAATTTGACCAAGGGCTTTTAATTGGGCCTCTTGGACTGAATATTTCCATAAAAATAAAACTAAGTATTAAAAAAATAAAACTTTACGAATTGGGCCACTGTGACAATTTGGGCTGATTTTCAATTAAGTATGGGTGGGCTTCTTGATTGGGCCTGAAATCTTCTCATTGGGCCTCGCCTTTAAGAATTTGGGATTGTGATCCATCTCCTAACGAAATTGGGTCGTTGATGCTCGTAACGGAGATCCAATGCACTTTGGCTGCAAGATTCGGTTTCTTGGACCAAGATTTCCAAGATTTGAAATATTGATTTTCTCAATTCTTGAAATCGCTCCAAACAGCAAAATTGGGCCAAGATTCGGTTTCTTGATTTTCTTGAAAACAAGAAAGTGAATCTTGATTTTCTTGTTCTTTCGTGTACGCATCTAAGGCCTTGCTAACAAATTCTTGAATGATCCCATTTAGTTTGGAACGCATTTGTCGGGCCTTTGATCTCGTATCATTCCCCCTTCCTCAAAAAGATTCGACCTCGAATCTGAAAAATCAAATGGGGATAAGTCAGCCACATTAAAAGTAGAACTTACATTGTACTCACCAGGTAGATAATTTTATAGGCATTATCGTTAATCCTCTCGAGTACTTGGAAAGGCCCATCGCCCCTTGGGTTCAACTTGGTCTTTCTTTTTGCAGGAAATCGTTTTTCCTCATATGGACCCAAACCCAATCTCCGGGTTCTAGGACAACCCGTTTGTGCCCCTTGTTTGCTTTGTTGGTGTTGGCATCATTTGTTTTGGCTATTCGTTGCCTAGCCTTCTCATGTAAGGATTTCACCAACTCAGCTTTCTGTTCGCCATCTAAATTAACAATGTGTTCAAGTGGTAATGGCGCAAGATCAAGTACTGTTAGTGGGTTAAAACCATAAACAAGTTCAAATGGAGAATAACCAGTTGTAGAATGAATAGATCTATTATATGCAAATTCAACAAACGGTAGGCATTCTTCCTAATTTCTAATGTTCTTTCCCACAACAGATCGTAATAAAGTCCCTAAGATCCGATTAACTACTTTGGTTTGGCCATCAGTTTGGGGGTGACATGTAGTGGAATAAAGTAATTTAGTACCAAGCTTACCCCACAATACATTCCAAAAGTGGCTAAGGAATTTGACATCTCTGTCAGAAACAATTGTTTTAGGGATGCCATGAAGTCTTACCACCTCTTTAAAGAATAAGTCTGCTATATGTGTAGCATCATCTGTTTTGTGACAAGAAATAAAATGTGCCATCTTTGAAAACCTGTGAACAACAACAAATATACTATCTCTTCCTTTCTTATTTCGAGGCAAACCTAGAATAAAATCCATGGATAAATCTACCCAAGGTGAAGTAGAAATCGGTAAAGGAGTGTAAAGGCCATGAGGCATTACCTTAGATTTTGCTTGTTTGCATGTAATGCACTTGGAACATACCTTTTCGACATCCTTTTTCATATGTGGCCAATGGAAGTGTTCTTGCAAGATGTCTAGTGTTTTGGCCACTCCAAAATGTCCCATTAAACCCCTACTATGGGCCTTATAAATCAATAAGTCTCTCATGGAACACTTTGGTATGCATAACCTGTTTATGCGAAAAAGAAAGCCATCTACAAGATAAAACTTTTCAAAAGTAGTATGTCCACAATTCTTATAAATATGGCTGAAATCAGCATCATCATCATATAGCTCCTTAATATGTTCAAACCCTAAGACTTTAGCATTCAATGTAGTTATTAAAGTATATCGTCTAGACAAAGCATCTGCAACTACATTATCTTTACCTATTTTATATTGTATCACATAAGGAAATGTTTCAATGAATTCTACCCATCGGGCATGCCGTTTACTCAACTTACCTTGTCCCTTTAACCATTTAAGGGATTCATGATCTGTATGTATGACAAACTTATTGGGCAGCAAATAATGTTGCCATACTTGAAGTGCACGAACTAATGCCAATAGTTCTTTGTCATAAGTCGAGTAGTTTAATTGTGCACCATTCAATTTCTCACTAAAATAAGCAATAGGTTGCTTATCTTGCATTAAAACGACGCCGATCCCAATTCCTGAACCATCACACTCAAGTTCAAAAGTTTTAGAAAAATCAAGTAATTTAAGAAGAGGAGCAGAACATAACTTAGCCTTTAGGGTCTGAAAAGCTTTTTCTTGGGTTTCACCCCATTTGAAACCCACTGATTTCTTTATAACCTCTGTCAATGGGGCAGCAATAGTAGAGAAATCTTTCACAAATCGTCTATAAAAACTAGCTAAACCATGGAAAGATCTCACCTCGATTCATCATGTGTAGAGTCGACCACTCCTTGATTGCCTTGACTTTGTCCTCATCGACATGAATACCTTGAGCACTAACTATGAAACCTAATAATATTAGTTTATCACAACAAAATGTGCATTTATCAAGGTTGACAAATAATTTTTCAGCTCACAGAATATTCAAAACGGTTCTAACATGGAAAACATGATCATCTAATGACTTGGAGTAAATTAAAATATCATCAAAGTAAACTACTACAAATTTACCCAAGTGAAGCCTCAAAATATGATTCATTAATCTCATAAATGTACTAGGTGCATTAGTAAGGCCGAAAGGCATAACTAACCATTCATACAATCCAAATTTCATTTTAAAGGCTGTTTCCCATTCATCCCCTTCCCTCATTCGAATTTGATGATAACCGCTTTTTAAATCAATTTTAGTAAATATAACTGAACCATGTAATTCATCAAGCATATCATCAAGTATAGGAATTAGATTTCGATACTTTACCGTTATCTTGTTGATTGGGCGACAATCAACACACATACGAAATGTACCATCTTTCTTTGGCACCAATAAAACAGGAACAGCACAAGGGCTTAGGCTCTCATAAATGTACCCTTTGTCTAGTAACTCCTCAACTTGCCTTTGCAATTCCTTTGTCTCCTCGGGATTGCATCTATAGGCTAGTCGATTTGGGATTGAAGCTCTGGGTACTAAGTCAATTTGATGTTCTATCACTAAAAACATCCTTATAATCCTGCAAAAGAGATTGAAACACACTAGGCAAATTTTCGTTAATGTTAGATAAAGATAAATAATTTTGCCTAAACCTCACAAGGATACAAGGCTGTTTATTAAGTAGGTCTCTCTTCACATCTTTTTTTGTTGCCAAAAGATTTTTTTCGCTCATTTTACCACTAGTGGATTCACTCACCTTTGGGCTTTTTAAATTTTGACTTTTTCTACTATTAGCCTCTTTTCTCTCTGTCTTTTGTACTAGCTCTTTCTCCCTTACCCCCTCACAAAATTTCATCATCTTCAATTGATCTTTATATACATCAGTAGGATTTAAAGGAGCAAAAGTGAATTGCCTACCTTTAAACACAAGGGAGTATCGATTAAGTTTACCTTGGTGTGTAACATCGCGATCAAATTGCCAAGGTCGTCCAAGGAGCAAGTGTGTCGCATGCATTGGGACCACATCACACCATACTTCATCCTCATAATTACCGAGCTTAAAAGTGACCAAGGACTATTTCGTAACTTTAACTTCGGAGCATTCATTAAGCAACTGAAGGTGATATGACTTAGGGTGTTTTGTACAAGGCAACTTTAAAGAATCCACCAAATAGCTACTCACTACATTCGAGCAACTCCCACTATCAATAATGAGTGAACATAAGTTACCTTTAATAAAACACCGAGAATGGAAAATATTGATCATTTGACTATCATCATCTTTCATCTGAATGTTAAGGGTTCGGCGAACTAAAAGGCATTGAAAATCAGCAAAGTCCCCTTCTTTTGGTGGTTCGACCAACTCTTCGCCATTATCACTGTCATCCACAAGTTCTAGCATATCTGGATCTATTTTATCAGTCGAAAGTGTACTTACCATTATCTTTTAGAAGAAGTAATCTCGTGTTAGGGCATTCCCTACTATAATGACCACGCCCTTTGCACTTAAAACATTCAATCTCACGAGTCCTCTTCATATTTGAATCACCTATATTGGGCTGCTTAGAAGGTGTTTGCGCTTTAGCAGGAGCCCCTTTTTTCCAATCTAATTGCTTGTTACTCAAAGAAGACTTATTAGTAACAAAAGGAGGTTTTAAACTCTTAAAATTAGAATTGGAATTGTTACCTCGGTAATATTGTGAAGTAGAGAAGGACCCAAACCTTTGTTCCTTTAATTGTTGCTCGATCTCAATGGCTTTGTGAACTGCTTCTTCCAAATCAATGTAAGTTTGTAGCCTTAATGTATTAGCTATCGGCCTGTTCAAACCATCAATAAATCGAACCATAGTTGTTTCTTCATCCTCCTCCACATTAGCTCTCTGAATGAGCATCTCCATTTCCTTAAAATATTCATCCACCGTCCTACTACCTTGAATAAGTCTTCTCAGCTTTGTTTTAATTTCTCTATAGTAGTGAGGTGGAATAAACCTTTTAAGCATAATCTGTTTCAACTCATCCCATGTCGAAATCTCACTTTCATAATTCCGATGACGATTTACCCCAAGTTGAGTCCACCAACTTAATGCATAATCTGAAAATTCCAGCGTTGCTAATGCTACCTTTTCATCATTTGAACATTTATAGTACCGAAACATAAGCTCAATCTTAGATTCCCATTCACAATAAGCTTCTGGATCATTCTTACCATGAAATTGGGAAATTGTGAACTTCGGTTTTGCCAAAGAAGGTTGCCCATGATCATGAAAATCATCATCCATTCTAGGGACACGTCGAGGGCCGCGCCTATGGGGCTGGTTATCCCTATCTTCCTTGATTGGATCTCGATATTGAGGTTCTTGATTCAATCGTACCTCATTCAAAGTAGTATTCAATGTTTGAAGTGTAGCATTTATTTGAGTGATTGCAGCAGCATGTCCGTCTAACTGTTGTTGGACTTTCATAAGTGTATCATTATGGTCATCTTTAGACATTTTCCAAAAACCTGCAAAAAATAAACACTCAACACTCAAAAATAAAAGTTAGCAAACCTCATCGTTAATCACTCAAAAAGAAAAATTAAATTCTCAATGAGGTAGAATTCAGTCTTGTGAGTTCTTTAATAGAGTTTATATCAACCAATTAGAGAGTGTATGAGCCGAACTAACAAAGAATCCTAATTTGCAATAGGATGCCAAAAACTGACGAGACACCAATTGATTCGTGTTGCACTGAGGAAAAATTGTGCACACGTTTAAATCATACTAACACAAGAAACAAGAAGGTGTTAGATATTGTAAAAGGAGAATAAAAAGAAAACAAATGAAAACCTATAGCTAAGAATCAATAAAAATTGCTGAAACCAGAAAACCTGAAAAACTGCGGAGTAACTTGACAACTTCGTTTGAGGTGTTCCTGATCTCCAAAAATCACAAAATTAAATCTGGAAAGTCCTTAAATATTGAATTTTTGATCTGGAAATTTTGGGCACCAAATTCAACCCGCTGAATATTTTTTTAAATGTTTATTGGATTTCATCTTTTTTGATTTTTTTCAACCTTTTCGACTGATTTTTTTGCGGGATTATTTTTTTATATTCAATCACAGTGTCACAAATATGTATGTAAAATTTCAGATCAATCGGACAACGTTTACCTACTCAAATAATTTTTTTTCGAAAAATTTTTATGGGTAAAACTGCTGTTTGTAGTTTTAAAAAATAGAGATCAGTTTAGAAATCAACCAACAACACCCAAAACGCCCAAAATCTGATACCAAATGATAGAGGGTTGAGCGCGGACCAAGATCGAGTCGTCAAGTCACGGGAAACTCCTACGAAAGCTCTAAACAATCAGATCTGAAACGAAACAGAAAATTAAAATATTAAAACTTTGAATTTCTAGATTTGAAATAAAATCCCCAAATCAGCAAAGAGTCAAATTGAGAATAGAAATAAGTGATAATAAGGGTTCTTGAAACCCTAAAGGAGGTTGCGATTCTGCCCAATTGAACACCAAGATAGTTTTCCCCAAATTTCGGCAATCTAATTTCACCAAAAAAGAGTATGGATGAATCGGCAAAAACCCTAGAAATTGGGGATTTTTGACTGATTCTTAAGATAGAAAAAGGCTGGAAACACAATAAGAACAACAAATAAATTAGATAAAGATTCGGCACAGGCAGAAATAAAGAAATAATTGACAGCAAGAAATTAAAAGATAAGTCCTAAGAAGCCTTGAAATCCTGAAAGATTTCACAACTCCCTTCAAACGGCTCTAATCTCCCCTCTAAAGAATATCAATGGCAAGAAGAAGGCTGAAGATGGCTCCCACAATCAAAAGATTGTTAAAACAACTTCTAGAGAAAACCCAAGAGAGAATTCTTGGAGAAAAACTCAAAGAGAATTCTGCACTTAAACAAATCTGAAATTTTTGATATATCTGATAAGTGAATAACAAGGTGGCTGGCCAAGCCTTTATATAGGCCTCTCAAGTGTTTTCCTAATCTAATTAGAAAACTAAAAATAAAAAAACTCCTAATTACTTTAATATTTAAATGGAAATTTGACCAAGGGCTTTTAATTGGGCCTCTTGGACTGAATATTTACATAAAAATTTAACTAAGTATTAAAAAAAATAAAACTTTACGAATTGGGCCACTGTGACAATTTGGCCTGATTTTCAATTAAGTATGGGTGGGCTTTTTGATTGGGCCTGGAATATTCTCATTGGGCCTCACCTTCAAGAATTTGGGATTGTGATCCATCTCCTACCGAAATTGGGTCGTTGATGCTCGTAACGGAGATCCAATGCGCTTTGGCTGCAAGATTCGGTTTCTTGGACCAAGATTTCCAAGATTTAAAATCTTGATTTTCTCGATTCTTGAAATCGCTCCAAACAGCAAAATTGGGCCAAGATTCGGTTTCTTGATTTTCTTGAAAACAAGAAAGTGAATCTTGATTTTCTTGTTCTTTCGTGTACGCATCTAAGGCCTTGCTAACAAATTCTTGAATGGTCCCATTTAGTTTAGAACGCATTTGTCGGGCCTTTGATCTCGTATCGTATTGCCAACAAGGTAAGAGTTCTTGGGACTGATCTTTCTGATTCTAGACTGGTGCAAAAAATACTTGTCTCTGTGCCTGAGAAATTTGAAGCAACTATTTCCTCTTATGAGAACACTAATGACTTGACTTAGTTGAGAGAGTAGTGAACTTGATCAGTGCTTTACAAGCACAAGAGCAAAGGAAGCTAATGAGGCATGAAGGAAGCATAAAAGGAGCATTGAAGGCTAAGATGCAGCAGGGCGAAAAAGAAGAGGAACAAAAGTGGAATGGGAAGAAGAGTGATTGCAATAGTGGTTCAGAAACTGTTGCAAAAGGTAATAGTTTGAAAACTATAATAAGTAATCTTCATGTAAGTATTGTGGAAAACAGAATCATCCCCATTTCAGGTGTTGGAGAAGGCTAGATGTGAAACGCAGAAGATGCAACTTGATGGGGTACATTGAGAGGTTCTGCAAGGAACCAAGAAATCAGTAGCAAGGTGGAGCACATGCTGCAGTTAAAGAAGAAGAGGACCATTTGTTTGTTGTCTCTTGGTTCTCATCAAGCACTCTATGTGACAGTTGGTTAGTTGATAGTTGTTGTACGAATCACATGACTTGTGATGAGAAGCTATTTAAAGACCTTGACAGGTCGTTGAAGTCAAAAGTAAGGATAGGAAATAGAGAATACCTAGAAGTTAAGGGAAGAGGTACAATAGCAATAGAGAGCTGTGCTGGAACTAAGTTGATTTCAGATGTTCTGTTTGTACTTGAGATTGATCAAAACTTGTTGAATGTGGGGCAATTGGTAGAGAAGAGATTCAAGGTGATGTTTGAAGAGGGATGGTGTTTGATCATTGACGCTAGTGGCAATGAATTGTTTAGGATCAAGAAGAAGAATTTCTCATTGAATCCATTTGAGGAGGAGCAAGTGGCATCCAAGTGTCAGGAAGGAATGACATCAATACAACAAACATTTATGAAATTGATGGCACAATGTAATGAAAAGATTTTAAGCTTGAGATAAAATCGGCAGATAATCATATACTACAAGAACAACTGCAAATCAAGTGTTTTGAGAATGAGGAGTTGCATGCAAAGGTAACTCTCTTGGAGTAGAAGTTGACATCTCTCTCTGATGATAAACTATTATCTTTTGCACATGAAATATCTAAAGAATATATTGATGAGTTATGGAAAAAAAATTCTATCTCAAGAGATCGAGAGTAATGTGCAACTTTCAGAAGAGAATAGTGGGTTATGTTTCCAAAATCAAAAGCCAATTGAAGAAGATTCATATGCGAAAGAATTGACATCTGTAGATGTTGTTGAGTTTAAGAATTTAGTTGGTAAGGTGATCAAGCTTTCAATGCAAAATTGAAAAAGGAATTATTAGCTGCGAGAAGATTTTTTAATCAAACTATAAATGGTATTAATCGCAAGTATAGTGACAACACAAGACCTTGGAAGAAAGGGTAGCACTCTGACCACTCTCATGACTTTTCTGAAGTAGCTTGTGATGATTTTGAATTATGGAAATTTGATTTAGATGAATTGCATGCTAGTAAAAAATTAGAGGAAACTCTTGAAGCTACACTAGTCGAGAAGGAATTCATAGAAGGCGAATATTGAAGAAATGGTTTATTGCAAATCAGAGGATCAGATGACAGATTTTTGTACTAAATTTTTCATGTTAGTCGTTTTGAGTTTCTTAAGAATAAACTTGGTGTCTGCAGCACTTGAGTCAGGAGGAGAATGTTAGTGTCTTAAGGCTACAACTATTTTTTTAAAAAATATGACTATGTCCTAGGGAGATTTGTTAGCTTGTTAGTAGGAGTAGGAGTTGTTAGCTTGTTAGTGGAGTAGCAATTTGAATTTTTTTTGTTGAGGTTGTTACTTGATACTTATATATAAGGGCTGCATTGTTAATGAATAAAATCACCCCTTTCATTCATAATTGTTTTATGCTTCAATTAGTTCTTTGCTAAACTAACAAATTGGCCAACCATGCTGCTGTGATATTTTTAGTTGAAGTACAAGTAGCTTGTAAACATGCTGCAGCACGTATGTTTGTTGTAACAGCAAGGTTGTTGTTTAGTTACTTAGTTGAAAATGAACTAAGTTGGTATTATTTTGATGTTTTTAGGAGCTGATTGACATAATCAGCTTGTGTGCAAGTTAAGTTTTACTTGTTTCAAAGTATGATTAGTGGAAATAAGTAGTATTTGGTGATGTATTTGGCTATAAATGTATTGTTTTTTTTATTGAAAAAGTGAGCAAAATGAGCTCCCTTGCCGCACATTTGAGAGCAAGTAAAAATATTTCTTGCATTTTGCTTCATTTTTCTGTGTTCTCTGTTTTCTTCCTCTTCTCCTCCAAATCGCCAGCAAACTCCACCAACTCCTGCAACTTGAACAGCGCCTGCAGCCGCATTTGACCTTCAACATCTACCATCAACGTTCAGCTTCACAAACGGGGTATTTGGCACCTCCTAGCCAAGCAGCACTCCAACTCTCGGACCAGATTAGGCCTACTATCGGCAGCAGCAAGATCCCGGTCATGTAGCTCCCGATAAAGACCAACAAGCTTATTTTCAAGACTCGATAGCTTACTAGAAAATCAGTACTCATTTCGCCAGTTCCAAATACGCTAGCAAACAAATGAAAACAAATAAGCCCATTCCCAAATTCCTAGCTTCCTACGTATACGCTCCAACATACACAAATTTAGCTGAAACCATGCAGCATGATCACTAGATAAGAAAGTCATGCTCGCGTCACCACCAAGGAAAATACGCCAAATTTCCTTTGCCGTCGGACAGTCACGAAAAATAGCGGAGGCTTCATCAATCGAGAGGCGTCAAAACCTACGATTTCCGCTGGTCACAATAAAATGTTGGACACGCGGTTGACAACGTGTCTTTAGGAACAGGGGACTGAACATACATCATCAAATTCCACAAAATAGCCCACGTCATTATCTCAATTGAAAAAGGCCACGTCATTTTTCCTTGTTAGTGATTTAACAAAATATCCAAAACAATTAATTAGTGATGAAATCAAAATTTTTTGTAATTGGACGATGAAAGTAGAGACATAATAATATTTAATAATCGTATACATAATTCATCAAAAAAATCTAAACATTTTTCCACTGCTACCGGTCTATATTGGAGAAGACTTCCAAAGTTTTAATTACTACTGACCATTGGATACCCTATGCCTGCGGTCATTTCTTCAATACTTGCATTAAATAGTCAATTCATGTGTTTAGAATGTTCCATCAAATTGAACCAATACTTAAATTTTGCAAGCGACGTGCTATCAGGCTAGCATCCATGGAAATGGATTTCCATTTTTACAGTGCTTGTTGTTTCCTTATCATCTTCTCAAAAGTTTCAACTGCAATCGACACCCTTTCTCCATCAGAGTTACTCACTGATGGCATGACCTTAGTCTCCAGAACTGGAAGCTTTGAATTGGGTTTCTTCACTCCTGGCAGTTCTGAGAACCGCTACCTGGGAATCTGGTACAAAAATATCCCGATGCAAACTGTTGTTTGGGTTGCAAACAGGAGAAATCCAATAAACGGCTCCACTGGCATGTTGAAGATAGAAAGTAGTGGCAAAATCCTGATTCAAGTTCAGAACACAACAGTTGTTTGGTCAACTAATTCGACAGCAAGAGTTCAGAATCCAATATTGCAGCTCCTGGATTCTGGTAATCTCGTTGTCAAAGATGGAAAGGATAGTAATCCAGAGAACTACATATGGCAAAGCTTTGATTACCCATCAGATACACTGTTACCAGAGATGAAAATTGGTATTGATTTAAGAACTGGTTTCCATCGAAGACTAACAGCCTGGAAGAACTGGGATGATCCATCTCCAAGTGATCTTACATATGGTATAGAACTCAAAGGAAATCCAGAGGTGGTGCTAAGGAAAGGCTTAGAAAAGTATTTTCGCGGTGGGTTATGGAATGGCAACGGATTTAGCGCGGCACCAAACTACAGGTCGAATCCCATCTTTGATTATGATTTTATCTGGAACGAAAGTGAGGTTTACTATATTTTTTTCCTCAAGAACAAATCAGTGATGTCAAGAGTAGTTTTGAACCAAACCCAAAGTGAAAGACAAAGGTACACATGGAGCCCAGAAACTCAAACATGGAAGTTGTTTTCAGTCCAGCCAGATGGAAACTGTGGCAAATATGGACTTTGTGGTCCAAATGGGAACTGTGCTGATGAGTTCCCGGCTTGTCAATGTTTGACAGGGTTCAGGCCGAAATTGTTCGAGAGATGGAACTCATCGGATTGGTCCGACGGGTGCATACACAGTAAGCCATTGAACTGCCAGAGTGGAGATGGGTTTATCAGAATTGGGAAGGTGAAAACCCCGGACTCCACAAATTCTTGGATTAATAAAACTATAAATCTCAAGGAATGCAGGGCAAAGTGCTTGAGGAACTGTTCTTGCATGGCCTTCACTAATTTATTTGTTACAAAAGGAGGTAGTGGATGCGTCATGTGGTTCGATGATTTACTTGATATCAAACATCAATCAGATGCTCAGGATCTTTACATCAGAGTGTCTGCTTCAGAAGCAGGTACTGCTTTATAAAACTACATGTTGTTATTACATCTTGAGAGAATGTTTTTTGGGGTTTTTGTCTAATAAATAGTAATTAATATTTGTGCTGCTTCATCATATTGATAATAGCAGAAAGGAAGAAAAAGTGTTAAGTTTAGTTCCCATGCAAAGGTGGCCATGCACGACATGCAAAGGTGGTCATGCTCGAAGAAATAGCAGCAAGCAGTGGTGCCATTGTGTGCAGCAACTGAAGTTTGAAGCTGCCAATCCACTTGCTGTTTTTAGTTCCATTTTGATTGTTTTGTAATCTAGTTCATGTTGAACTAAGTAGGTAAATGTTTTGATATTGATTGACTGAAAAGTCAGCAATGCAAGTTGTACAAGCTAATCTTGTAAGTTTCAATGCAAATTAGTGGAGTTAGGTAGTTGATTAGGTGATTACTTGTTTGTTTTACTTGTTGACTGAAATATGTAATGGCTTAATGTCTTGTTGTGGGTTAATGAAAAATATCAGCTCATTTTTCATTCAATCTTCTTCTCTCTTTTCTGTTATTCACTAGCTAGTTTCATTTTCTGTTTTTTTTTGCTTCTGAGTTTGTTTCTTCTCCAAGGCTCGAGGCTTGCTATTCAAGCAAGATACAAAACAGCCTGTTATTGTCTCTTTGTTCCAACAAAAAGGCTATGGTGAAGCTTGCCATCATACTCGCGACAGTAATTGTGGCGCTTTTGGGGTTTCTTTTACTCGTTTATCGCTTACGCAGAAGCAGGAGAAAGTTAAAAGGTAAAACTAATTATGCTCCTCGTTTTAGTTTTTGCTACAAATACCACAATCATTTTGCACTCGAACTTGAGTCTCTATTGGATACGAGTATGTATGCGCCTAACACAGAGTATATTGATTTTTAAAATTTTTGTTTTATGTATTTGAAGGATAGTTAGAGGATCATATCCTGTTCAATACTCATGTTATAGAACATGCCAGACATTAATACTATAAGAAAATCGAAGAATTAAAAGTTGTTCATAATAGAAAATCCTAATCTCTACCTCACATTTTTTTAAAGAAACTGAACAGTATTGTGGATTTTTTTCCCCTTTTTACTTAAATTTCTTAAAAATTTGTAACCTTCAAAAGCCAATTCACAAATAGGTGGTTTTGAACTCTTTATATGACTTAAAGAATCACAGAGCCCGATAGTGTATAAACCAAGTGCTTGGGAATTTTTGGCTTCGGTGTTTGTCCATAAACATGTCTATAAATCGATCAATATAGAAAAGAATTCTAGTCAATGTTTTATACTGTTTACAGATGAAGTGGAAGACAATAATCTAAATGATGGAGAGGATAAAGACGAGAATGAAGATATCGATGTTGCAGTATTCGAGTTTGGTACGATAGCTCAAGCTACTGATTCTTTTTCATTTATGAACAAGCTAGGTCAAGGAGGTTTTGGTCCTGTTTATAAGGTAAAACTTGCTGTAGTTTAGCATAGTGATCTTTTAAGTATTTATTGTATCGGAAGCTCATAACAGTGTTGTAAAATATTCCAGGGGACACTAGCAAATGGACAGGAAATTGCAGTGAAGAGACTTTCAAAGAGTTCCGGACAAGGTCCCAACGAGTTTAAGAACGAAGTAAAGTTGATCGCCAAACTTCAGCATCGGAATCTTGTAAGGCTTCTTGGTTGTTGCATTCATGGAGATGAGAGAATGCTGGTTTACGAATACATGCCTAATAGAAGCCTTGACAAATTCATTTTTGGTATGAAAATCATTAGAAACCTCTCAATGTTATCACTTTTGCTTCTTCAATGATCAAATGAGTTGCAGGACTAATATGAATGCCTACTTTCTAGATGAAACGAGATGCACAGTTTTAACTTGGTCTAAGCGTTTCCGAATTATTTGCGGGGTTGCTAGGGGACTACTCTACCTTCATCAAGACTCAAGGTTGAGGATTATCCATAGAGATCTTAAAACTAGTAATGTTCTACTTGATAGTGAGATGAACCCAAAAATTTCGGATTTTGGCATGGCAAGAACTTTTGGAGGAGATCAAATAGAAGCCAATACCAATAGAGTAGTCGGAACTTAGTAAGTGTACTATTAAGCCATCGCCATACTATTTGATCCATAAATCCCTGTAAAAAACTTCATTTTTATGTCTGGCAATGTTTTGTAGTGGTTATATGGCACCAGAATATGGTATCGATGGGCTGTTTTCTGCAAAGTCTGATGTTTTTAGCTTTGGGATATTATTGTTGGAGATTACAAGTGGAAGAAAGAATAGGGGATTTTATCATTCAAATCAAAGCGGAAACCTTATTGAACATGTAAACATCTACAAATACTATTATAATTATGTTGCCACTTAAACTACAAATGTTAAATGGTTTGAATTTGCTCTCAGGCATGGAGGTTATGGAAAAACGGCAAGCTTTTGGATCTTGCTGATGAATTCTTAGTAGAGACCGGAGATCTATCCAAGTTGTTACGTTGCATGCACATTAGCCTTTTATGTATACAACTGTATCCTGAGGAGAGACCGAGCATGGCATCCGTGGTTCTAATGTTGGGAAGTGATAATGAATTGCCTTTGCCTAAAGAACTTGGTTCCTTATTTCACAAGAAACCCTTTGAAGCAAATTCTTCATCTGGAAACGACGGATCATCTTCAAGAAATGAAATAAGTTCATCACTATTAGAGGCTAGATAAGAAAGGGTTATATAGTTCATTGAATCTGTTATGGTCCAAGCTATCGATAACAATTTCTGTCCCATGTTCCTTAATTATAAATGCCTATTGTGAGAATGTATCTGAAATTAAAATTCAAGGATTGATATATTGAAGGATCAATATGAAGCTTCATATAGTTAAGATATATGATTTCTAGGTGATCTCATCATTTATAAGTTATTGACTACGTACTTGTTTTTTTGCTATATTTGTGCAAGATCAAGAGCCATCTGTTTTCCATTTTTTTACAAAGCAGTTAAAAATAAAGGAACATTTTTTCACAAAGCTATTGATGAATCTCAAGGTTCTTGTGTGTTTGGAAGAAATATCTTCAACAACTTGTTAATGTTTGTCGAAATAGCACAATCCCACATTTAAAAAATATAAGATTGCGAAGTGTTTTTACTACTATAAATAAAAGGGGTTCCTCCTTTTTCCTCATTTCTATTTGTAATTTTCTAGTTGTATCTTTTGTAGTGAAACATATTTTATAGTGTCTGAAAATATAGGTGTAATTTGATGAACCTAGTTAAACTTTTGATGTTCTTTAGGAAGATTTTGTTTAGGAAGCTGGGCTTTAAGCGAGGTCATTTGTGATTCCTAATAATTTCTTGGAGAAGTGATTATGTATGTTGACTAGTGATTTCTTGGAGTGAAAGTATGGTTACTAGTATGATGGTTACATGACATGTCAAATTTGACTAAAATATATTATGGTGTATGTGAGCATGTTCTATTTGATGTATGAATGTATTATAACTTGTTCGGATTGAGTTTAGACCTTTAATGCTTGAAATGATAAGTGCGGAAGTGTCCAAACGTTAGTTTAGCAAACTGCAAGTCTATTTGCTGCAAAAGTTGTAGGGCTCGTCGAGACGACGTTTGCACGTTGTCGAGACGAGGATTTGATGTTGGGATGCCCTTATCGCATCGTCGAGAAGGGAGACCCTTCCTAGACGACATCGTGACATGGTTTTCGCATGGTCGAGACGTGGTTTTAGGCATACTTTGTCATCTTTGTAAAATAGTCTTGAATTTTATACAATCAAACTAAAGACCTTAAAAGATACCAAATGCTTTGAAATTGTTGAAAACTAAGTTTTAGATGCCTAATATTATAATTCTACTTTTAATTTTGCAAGAAGAATTTCCGGAAAATTTGACAATTTTACGATTTAGTCCTTAAACCTTCATTTCAAAATTAAAAGAGATTTGCTGGTAGTTTTCAAATGTTTCTTTCAAATATTGTCTTAAAATAAATATTATGATTTGTATGTATAGTAAAGTTTGGAATTTAAGAATGTTTTCTATGATGCATATTAAATGACATATTTACCCATGATGTAGTTTTGATCAAAGTAGCGTTGTGGAAGCATGATTTAGGGTTTGCATGTTAATTTGAACTAAATGTTTGACATTTTAGTATGTATTTCGTGGTG
The DNA here is from genome assembly GCF_025698545.1 of Gossypium raimondii. NCBI lineage: Eukaryota > Viridiplantae > Streptophyta > Magnoliopsida > Malvales > Malvaceae > Gossypium > Gossypium raimondii. Next base: position 7,494,682 of record NC_068565.1, read on the forward strand.
TGCTTGGATGATTTGTAAGGAGAGTCACCTAAGTAGCTAACATGACGTTCTGGATTCGGATTGGACCGTCCCAGTTGGATTTGGGGCGCTACAAGTATAATAAATAACAATAATATATGATAATAATTAATACATTATGTATTACTCTACTATTATAATATGTGATATAGTATTATATAATGAAATATATTTTATAAGTATTAATATAATAACTATTATTATATTATAGATTATGATAAAAGATATAACATCAATAATTATGTGTAATTTAGTATATTTGAGTAGTGGGTTTAGGCTTAGTGTAATATATTTGAGTTCGAAATAAATATTTTAGAATATGAATATTAGGTTTATAAATTTAATATGAAAAATAAAAGTTATTCAACTATTAATATAATATAATAAAAACAATAAAAATATTTTCATTAATTCATATAATGTCATAAAATAATAAATTTCACATACAATAAACACTTTAATTATTTGATATAAAATAACTTTATTATATGTATATCATTTATGCCTTTTATAAAGTAAATTTGAATTCATTGTCATCGTAAAAAAGTAAAACAAATTATTAAATTCAAAATTAAAATACTTATAACTTATAAAATTCAAAATCATCTGAATTCGTCAGAGTCCGCCCAGCTCGATCCGAACCCAAATCCGAAAAAATTTGAGTTGGAAAAAGCTTGAGTTTGAAAAAATCCGAACCCATAACAGATTCAAACCAAAAATATCTGAATCCGAGAAAACACGAACCCAAACGGATTCGATCCCCAAAAAATCAAAACAAAAAAAATTAAAATTCGAAATAAACCCAATTTAAGTCTGCTCAATCCAACTCTAATTTACAGTATAGATGCATCACATTGATTGTTGAATATGTCAAGAACAACAGCAACAACCTGCTCCAAATGGATAATGAGGTCTCAAATTCAACAAGCTGTGGCAAGATATGAGTGCTGATCGTGGACAAAGCCACATGCTAGTGCACAATCTGTTGAATGTGCATGACATACTTTTCATTCCCAATTTTAGTTCCATCATCAATATGCATAAATGTAGGTAGTACCACTACAAATCCATCCATTGATTTTTTCCAGATCTTGGCTTTGCACTTTTAAACAATTTGTTGCTTCCACCATAGAAAATTATTCTCATCCAATCACACATATTAACCATATCTTTTTTAAATCACTGAGTAACTTGGGCAACAAAAGCTGATATAAAACTAAAGAGTGTTCATTCTCACAGTCTTCTTATGTTCCTTTATCGATGAAAACTATCACTGCAACTTAGGCTAAATCCACCGGTTTTGAATTAATTAGATCAGATGTAATGTTAAAATATCACAAGACTCTTTAAAATACAAAATGATAACAGAGACCAGGAGAGAGAAATTTAGAAAGAATTTCTGATTTCTTAATTTCACTAATTGAATTATAATGTGGCATTTATTTAATTTACTCATTCTCAACATTTACATATTTTGTCAATTTAGTTCTAATTTCTCTTTATATATAACCATTTCAAAATATATAAAGAAATAAAAAGATACAAAATATTTCAAAATATATTTTAAAAAACACAATAACTTATAGTAAAATTAGAAATTACATAAAAATGATAAAGTATTCAAAAAAATAAAAAAAGTCTTCAATTTTTCAAAAATAAAATAAAATTCAGACAATTAATATTGAGGATGTTGAAATGAAAGAAACAGTCATGTGAAGAAGAAGATATCAAATATGCATTTTTCAGTCCATTTTTTGGAATTACTTGACATTTGACTAAGTCTTTCATACACAGCTGGCTGAGTTGGAATTAAATGAGTTTGTAGCTTGTAATGAAAGTGATGATAATGATTATGGATCATTCTGATAAGAAAAATAAGTGAAGAGATCGTATGCCCTGCCTTACTCCAATCTGGTAATGGTTTCAATGGAGATGGTGACAACATTACTAACTGGTCTTAAGGGATACAATCGGTTTTTTTTATGAAAATGACTTTTAGAAAATATCCTCTTTAACAATTATATACCTAAATGACTTAAAATGAATAATAAACATGAGTGGTGACAATCTTATTGGTATGATCACCTATCCACGTCAACCACTGATTAGTCTGATGACTTAAAAAATTAAATTTTTGGGTGGTGTCAATTTCTTTGGCATCATCAGTATAAATGCCAATATTGAAATACCCAGTAAATATTTTTTTTTGATGGTGCCAATGTGATTGGGGTGGCCCATGGCAGATATTTGGTGGTGCCAATCTAATCGTGTGACTACCAAAAAATTGATTTTATATATTTTTTAAAATTGAATTTTAATTTTTTTTTAAAAATATTGATTTTTTTATTTGGTGGTGCTAACCCTTAAGTTTTTTTTTTTAAAATTGGATTTTTATTTTTTTTCAAATTGATTTTTTATTTGGCGGTGCCAATCTAAATGGGGTGACCACCCATTAAGTTTTTAATTGATTTTTATTTTTTGAAAAATAATTATATAAATAATTAATTATATACATAATTTGGTATATTTATTTTTAAATATGTATAATTAAATCAAAATCAAAATTATATATATATTTGAACTACAATAAATGTTTTATAAATATAATTGCATCAAATTAAATTTATGTAATAAATTATACATTAAATTAAAATTAATGTATAATTTTAAAATTTTTCTCTAAATTAAATTAATTCTTTATAAAAAAAAAAGATTAACCACATATATTAAATGCATGGTGGAGGGCGCTTGACCGTTGAAGCTGCTGCACGCGTGCGGTTGCTTTGCTATCCGTCCTAATGAAATGGAATCGAGGGTCATAACCCTAGAAGTCTCCCACGTGTCAACATCATGATATTGCAGTGACATCACCTAAACTTGCATTGACATTAGGAAGATAAAATCTTAAATCACCCCTTGAATTTTGAATTTTGAATTTTGTTTTACCTTTTTTCCATAATAAACGCAAAGAAACTTTATATTTTTTCTTTAAGCTTTATTCTCTCTATCTTTCTTTATTTTATAACATATTATTTGTATGATTCTCTTTAATTGTTTTTCTCCATAAGTCACAGAAATATCTCAAAATCTACTGTTATTGATTGCCTCTTAGAGCTACTACTATTTCAATTGAGGCCTGTGCACTATGGGTAATCATTAGAGTCTATAACCACTCAGTGCTAGTGATAATAGCCAGGGTGATGACGATGATGATAAAGATCTTCAAGTATATTTTACTATGATTTATTTATTATATCATATTTATTATAATTGGAGACTAATCATGACAATATGAATAGATAGATTTTGATTTGAAATCCACGCATGTTTGCCATAGTGATTATGAAATAAAGAATTTTTTGGGATGTTTATAAGTTCATCATAGTAAATCTATTGGATTCCTCAAGTGAATGCAAGCACAAAAGAAAAAAACCAATATTATTCTAATATTTAGTGGTATAAAATTAGTCGAAAGCTCCGTAAGAGCTAATATATTAATACCTTGTGATGGTTAATCTATTGGTTTTAAAAGATATTTATAATGGATCTTATATTGAGATTGTGAATAAAGAAAATATTATATTTCATATTAATCACTATTGCTATAAATATCTATTTTGAAAGGATGAAAAGAGAGGATTGTGTTATTAATTCATATTTATTTTATAATATTTGTGATCTTCTTTTGTCACAATTCCCATTAAGGGTTGGAAGTAAAATGTTTGATTGTAAAAGATCTATTTATGAGTCATAAAATATGATAATTCTATCTAAAGTTCGTTATGGGTGGATACACCAAGTTGCACTTTATTTTTAGATATTTGAAGATTTTGACATATTCCTTGAAGCAAATATTGCATATAATTTTTTGGAAATTATATTTATTTTGTTGACTTAGTGACATTATAATATTCACATTGATTTAGACATTTTCAGTAGTAAATGTCACAATAGCACTTATATGTGGATACAAAGTAAAATAAATTATAGTAAAATTATTAATTGGTTACAATTTAGTACAACCGAAATACATGTTAAAGTAAACCAAAAGTTTATTGATACAAATGCATTTACTACTTGGCGTGACCAGTTAGACCATCCTGGATCATATATGATGCAAAAATTAATGAAGAATTCATATGGACATTCATTAAAGAACCAGAAGATTCTTTAATTTAAAAGAATTCTCATATGTTGCTTCTTCTCAATGAAAATTGATTATTAGAAACTTACTAGCTAAAGTTGAGATTTAATGGATTGCATTTCTGAAACGAATCTGGGCTCATTCATCCACCATGTGGATGGTTTTGATATTATATGATTTTGGTAGATGCATCTACAAAATAATCACATATGTGTTATCAATTTGCAACCTGTCATTTGCAAGATTGCTTGTTTAAATAACTAATTTCAGATCATGCAATTTAGACAATTCATCTTGCTAATACTAATGAGTTTATATTTCAGTCTTTTATTGATTGAGTTTGAAAAACTTTTGTAAAAGTTTATTATTTATGCGCATAATGGTTTAGAGAAATTATTGATTGAATACCTCTAATTAATGTCTAAACCATTACTTATGAGAACTAAACTTCCTATTTCAACATGAAATTATGTTGATTTATGTGTTGTACGCATCAAGCGAATAAGTTATAAATACTCTCCATTACAATTGGTTTTTGATCAAGAGCTAAATATTTCTTGTAACACCCTTAACCCGTGTCCATCGCCGGATTAGGGTTACGAGGCTTTACCGATCAAAATACAACTCAAAATAGACATTCATTTCAATTCAAGTACCCAAAAAAAAATGTAATCCATTCAATACCATTCATCTAGTATAATTTTAAACCAAACTAACATGCTTCGATACTATAATTCATTCTCTACCCAAATTAATATTCAAACATTATAACCAATGAATCATAGCAATCGAATACTTAACTTATAACCAAGTATAATTCATTGCATATACCGATCATATATTAAGACATCTATTCATATAAATCTATTTCATTAAATACTTTCCAAAAGCACTATTTATAAATATGCACTTCTTCGCATTTTACTAAGTCAAGCCAAACCACATGATTTATTAAACATTAATATATATATACGACATTAACAACTTCACATAATGGTCAAGTATAAAATTTGGTTTTACCAAATTATACACATTTTACCAAAATAATAACTACCGATTTCACAACTCGAATCAAAGCTAATTGTACCATTTATAACCGTACCTAAATGACCATCAAATAAATTACAATACATGTTCATATTTTACTATCACAAACTATACTTTAACAATCAATATGCAAGCTATCATACATACATAACTTAACTTATGTAAGCATATGCATTATGTCAAAAACACATCATTTACCACTTTCAAACCTTTACACAAGACAAATTATACATCCAAAATGAGCTACTTTCATGGCTGATTATACATCATCATTAACATTTCTCATTGCCGAATCATATAACCAACATCACAAATATATTTAACATGAAACATACCTCCAAATTAAGCTTATAACATGACCGAATATGTATACCAACATTAGTATCATGATCAAGCCATTTTCGCATGGCTATATACATATATACAAATTTCAAAACCAAACATCTCAAAACTAGCCTATACATGCCACATAACCAAAAACTCAAAGCTTATATTTACCGAAGCGATAACCGAATAGTGTGATGAGGTCTCCTATGACTTCAAACTCGAGCAAGTGTAACACCTCAAACTCGGCCTAGACGTTATGGCCGAATCTGACGATGTCACATGGTAGTGCTTTTCGAAAAATATGTCGTCGCTGAATCCTCTTTTCTATTTAACCATTTTTTTTATTATCTTATGTTAACTTCAAATGGTGTCGTTCGTTTTCAAAACATTATTAATTTACAAATCTTTATTCAATTTCAAAGCATTTTTTTAATTTTTATTACGGAAGCTTTTAAACAGTTTTCTTATTCATGGTATTTTTGATAAAATATTAGTTTCAATTGGAAGCCCGAGTTTTACCTAATACTAGTAGATTTAAATCATAAAACCATATAAAATCCAAATTTTAAAACAAAATTCGTAAAGGCCGTAATTACAGCAAAATACTCCCAAATAAAAGTAAAATCATAAATTGGTAATAAACACTGTAAAAGAAGTCGTGTAGCCACCACTGAGTCCTTCGCCACATCGATCCGCCTATATCTAGGGATTACTTGTACAGATTAAATAGAAGGGGTGAGTTTTACGTAAACTCAGTGTGTAATCCCCATACAAATTAATGATGAAAGCAGATAATCATAGTGCAGGCATAATCCATTTTCGATGTCGATGTCGGTCAATTTGAGCCTTAGCCCATCTCAGTACAAAAACAGTCATGCAGTAGGGCTTTAGCCCATCACAGTATCAATAGCAGTAACAGATATGCAGTCAAAAAAATCCTACCCATCCAGCCTCTACATACCATCTCCATCCAATCCTACACTCCATGTGGGGATATAATCAACCCACCCATCCCTACACTCCAAGTAGTACCGAATGCGACACTAGACAATAGTTTGCAGCTGAGCTGCCAGTAAATTAGGCTCGAGGCCTTTCAGTCTATTTCCTCCGAACATTATAATCCCCCAACCCAATGTAATGCAATATACAGATATGACATGCTATAACATAATATCATGCATGTAAACAGGGCATATAATATCAAATCAGTTGGACATCATCAGGCTTAATCACATTAGTCATACAGCCATTTCAGTCAATTAGGGATCTAGGTAAACTTACCGACCCTACAGTAGGTTCACAGTCGACTTGGGCGACCCGTGCAACCTTATCAGTCAAGCAGTGAAAATGGGCCTACAAGCCCATGATGTTCGCCCATGTGGCCCAAATGACCCAAATTTGCCTTGGCCTTGTGATCCATTTTAATATAACCCGTGCTAGTTAATTATTCATATGTGTTTCCACTATTTACTTAGATGACCCTTCAAAGTTGTCTACTTGAGTCACTGTTACTAAATTATTTGTATCTTAAGCTATAGAATTCCGAATTAAGATCTGTAATTTTTTCCTAAAACTAGACTCACATATTATTACCATAAAATTTTTAGAATTTTTGGTTTAGCCTATAAGTACAGTTTATTCTTTAAAGTTTTCCCTGTTCTGCTGTCTGATAATTTCGACCTTTCTGCACTAAAAATTAATTATCTTCTTGTACAGAATTTAGATGATTTTCTCGTTTTTTTTCTTGAAAATAGACTCATTCAGGATTTTAAACATATAAATTATAACCTATAATTATTTTTATACAATTTTTAATAATTTTCCAAAGTCAGGATAGGGGATTCTGAAATCATTCTAACCCTGTCTCACTAAAATTCAAATATCTCATAATATGAAATTCTTTTACTTATTCGTTTCTTCTATGAGAAACTAGACTCAAATATCTTTAATACCATATATTTTTCATTCTCTAGTTCGATTTCCACAATTTATGGTGATTTTTCATCCAAACAGAAAATAATTTTGGCTTTTAGTCGAATCTCTTATTTTTGTGTTTCGGGTACACGGTATCGTTTCGCTGCAAATATGCTTTCAAGCACTCCAAGACTGGCAACAAACTGAAACCCAAACGTTCAAATCTCTGCAAAAGCACCTACTGCTACTTGATTTTCACTGAATCGAGCGAGTTCATTCATCGAGCACGATGGAGGCATAAAAGAAATCAAAAGAAAAAAGGGAGGAAATAATGAAAATTCAGCAGAAAAGGGGTGAATAAACGTCATAACGATGGAAGAAATTTTGGGGAAGAGGGAATAGAATTTTGGATGAATCGAAATTAGCAAAAAGATTTTGATAGAATCCCAAAATCCCTTAATTATCTCACCACTACTCCCATTATCCCTTAATTTCCTCCGCTAATCCTACTAACCTACAACCACTCCAGAATCCCACTCTGTCGAAATACTCGTCCATCACTGCGCAAAAATAACGCCTACGTTCCAGCATGGATTCGAACTCAAGACCCCATGCAATCAAACACTCCACTTAACCATTAGACCAACAGACCTATTCTGTTATTTATTACTAACTATTAAACTTAAGCCCTTTAAGGCAGGTTAAGGCTTTATTTATAAAAATACTAAAATTTGTCCAAGTCATGGCTTGATTTTGGGACCTCCCACACACACCCAAAGCACTTAACCACTAAAGATGATAGATATTTGTGTCACACATTCACAATACCCAAAATTAAAATTTTGCGGCAGTACAATTCTACCCCCTAAAGAAAATTTCGTCCTCGAAATTTACCTGATCAGAACAGATGAGGACACTGCTAACACATCACATCCTCAAGCTCCCATGTGGCCTCCTCAGTGTTATGATTACGCCATAGAACCTTTACCAGTGGAATGGATTTCCTTCTCAGAACATTAATGTCGCGATCCGGAATTTGAACCGGCTCTTCCTCAAAAGTCAAATCTGGCCTAACCTCGATCTCTTTAACAGGGAAAATAT